>NC_023753.2:15403029-15571249 GCF_000499845.2 Phaseolus vulgaris
CGCCCGCCTAAGCACAAGTTTGTCATGGGACTGGCGGATCTGATCGCCATTCCTAACATATCTGCTAGGTTGAAAGCGCCTGAGAAGGTGGGCGACAAGGTGCTGGGGTCAAAGCCGGACGCCTGGTGTGAGTTCCACCAATGTTTTGGCCACACTTTGGACTCGTGTTTGTCCTTGGGATATCAGCTCGACGATCTGGTTAAGAGCGGGTTCCTAAATGACTATCTGCTGGACAGGAGGGCGGGGGGAGCGTCGAGTTCCCAGCCAGCAGGTGGAGAAGCCCAGCAACACGAGATGCCTATCCACGGGGAGATCCACACCATCGCAGGGGGCTTCTCAGGTGGTGGATGCACCGCATCGCAGAGGAAGAAGTACGCGCGATCGGTGATGACAGTGGACATGTTTGAAGATCACTCGCCGGAAGTGGACATTACGTTCACCAAGCAGGATCTTCGGGACGTTGTGCCTCATGACAACGATCCCATATTTATTTCGCTGGTTACGGCGGGAAGGAAGGTCCACAGAGTTCTGGTGGACCAAGGAAGCTCGGCAGACGTGATGTTCTGGCCGACTTTCACGCAGCTGGAGTTGCCCCTTGACCAGCTAAGGCCCTATGGAGGGTGCCTATATGGGTTCGCTGGTGACCAGGTGGAGGTCAGGGGGTACATTGAGCTGAGAACCACGTTTACAGATGAGGCTGGGTCGAGGACGGAGAAAATCAAGTACCTCATTGTGAACGCTCCTTCAGCATACAACATCCTGTTGGGAAGGCCCACGCTTAACAGGATAGGCGCAATCCCGTCGACCCGGCACATGAAGGTAAAGTTGCCGTCTATGGAGGGGGTGGTGATCACGATCAAGTCTGACCAGAAAGAAGCGAAAAAGTGCTATGAGAATAGCCTGAAAAACAAAAGATCAGTGAGTTATGTAACAACCACCCCACCTCCCGGTGTGAAGCCCAGATCGACGATAACAGAGGAGGCCGCCGGAAGAGATGTGGAGATGGTGGACGCTGAGCTGGGCGAGAGGAATGCTGGTCTGGAGGAGGAAGAGGCGCGAAATCGCCCTGAGGAAGCGAGGGAGCAGGGAATCGCCAGGGCGGTGATCGCCAGAGAATCCAGGCCAAAACCTGTCGAGCAGTGGCTCGAAAAGGAGATCGGAGGAAAGATCTTCAAGCTGGGAAGATCTCTGGATGTCGAGCTCCAGGACCAGATCGCCAGGGTGATTGAGCGGCATCTGGACGCGTTCACGACGATCGCCAAGTTCAAATTAAAGCTCAATCCGGAGAAATGCATTTTCGGCGTGGAGGCTGGAAAGTTTTTGGGTTTCCTCTTGACTGAAAGAGGAATAGAAGCCAACCCAGACAAGTGTGCCGCCATCTTGGCGATGAGGAGCCCAGCCACGGTGAAAGAAGTCCAGCAGCTAACAGGTCGGATGGCAGCCCTAACTCGCTTCGTGTCAGCTAGCGGAGAAAAGGGGCATCCCTATTTTCAGTGTCTGCGGCGCAATAATAAGTTCGTTTGGACGAAAGAGTGCGAGGAAGCTTTCGTCAAGCTAAAGGAGTATCTGGCGAGCCCGCCGGTTCTGTGCAAACCGCTGGTGGGGATCCCTCTCAGGTTGTATTTTGCTGTAACTGAGAGGGCGGTGAGTGCGGTGCTCGCCCAGGATCAAGATCAGGCTCAGAAGCCTATCTATTTTGTGAGCAAGGTGTTGCAGGGCCCCGAAACGAGATATCAGGCCCTGGAGAAGGCTGCACTGGCTGTGGTGTTTTCGGCGAGGAGGTTGCGCCACTACTTCCATAGCTTCACAATATTGGTGATGACTGACCTGCCCATCCAGAAGGTCTTGAAGAAACCTGACGTTGCGGGAAGGATGGTGAAGTGGGCTGTAGAGTTGTCAGAGTTTGATATTAAATATGAGCCCCAAGGCCCGATCAAGGGGCAAATCTTTGCAGATTTCGTGGTTGAGCTCTCGTCAGAGGCGACGCGAGTTGAAGGAGACGATTTCCGTTGAGTACTCTCGGTGGATGGATCGTCGAACCAGCAGGGTAGCGGTGCTGGAGTCTGTTGAAGATGGTTGCTGCCCCTTCAAGATTGTGTTTGATGAAGACTTGTATGTAGTGTTTGATGAAGACATTTATGTACTTTCCATGTATTTGTGATTTGCTTTAAGTATGTCTTAGTTAGTGCTTAGAGGTTGTCTAAGAGTAGCTTTTTGCTGAGTAACTCACCTCATAACCACGGGCCATGTGTTAAGAACAAGCATAAGTTTTCTAAAACTGTTTTTCACATGTTTTACACAAAAACACGTTTTACTGCATAAAAATAAATCTGTTCTTTTCTAAATAAACAGATTCATTTTCTTCACTGATGCCTTGGCTAAAGTCTTGTAAAAATTTGTTTTTTGCGCATCAGGTATTTTGACTAAGTCTTCTTCTTTTCAAAACGACTGAGTTTCAAATAGTTAAACTTTCTCTGTTTTCGTTTTGAAAAATAAATCTGTTCATCTGTAAATGAATAGATTCTTTTTCTCTCTGGTGCCATGACAAGCTTAAACGTTTTCAGTTTTATCTCTGCACCAGAATGGTTGACTAAGTCTCCTCACTTAACAGATTCTCTAACTGCTTTTTGAAAATAAATCTGTTCATTTTATTTTCAATCTGTTCATTTTATAACAGCTTTAACTGTTTTTCAAAATCCTGTTATAAGCTGGCTTTCTATAAAATGCAAACTTGTTTTCTGAGTTTAACAATGATTCAAACAGTTTATACATTTGCAAAAAACAAGTTTTGACAGCAGAGAGTTAAGTGTTTTCAAGGATTAGCATTTGTTCTTCAAAGATTTCAAAAATCACAAAGTGCTTATTCTTGGTTTGGTTCCAAAAGCTTGGTGTGAGGTGCAACTACTGTTCTAGCAATCTTGTCTACTGGTTTAAGGCTGATCTTTGTTACCTCAATCAGGTGTAGTCGTTTCACTTCTTATTACTTGTAATAGTTTGGTTGATCCCTCTTCTTGATAGGTATTCTTGGAGAGTGGATGTGTGTGTGTGAGTGCTGAAATAGGTTTTTTCAGCAAGAGTACCTAAGTTCTTGTAGGTTTCAAGAACAGTGGGAAGTTTACTTGATTGTACTATGTGTTAGTGAATTCCACCTGTTGTTGGTGAAGACTGGATGTAGCTCAGGTTGAGTGAACCAGTATAATTGCTTGTGTTCATTCTCTCTCTCTCTCTGCAATTTCGTTTCTGCATAATTGATAAAACAGCAAAGAAATAAATCTGTTCAATTGAAAATAAATCTGTTCTTTCTGTGCACTGTGCATACTGTTCTTGATTTCTGAAAAAGGTGTTTGAATCTGATAAGAACATACATAATCTGCTAAAACCATTGGAACAGATTGACTGTGATAGGCTGTTCAAGAAACTGTCAATGCTACTAATTGAACCTTAAACAAATTGCTTAAAGTTGAAGCTTGCTGTTTTGTGATTCATTGTTCTTAATTTCTGGAAAATTTCTTGACATCAAGAAGAACACTCATAGTCTGTTAAAAGTCACTGGAACAGCTTGTTTGCAAAGGTCACTCAATTAACTAGCATGTTATCAATTGAACCTTAATCACTTGCTTGAAATTGAAGCTTGCTGTTTTTGTGTTTCACTGTTTTTTTCAAATCTGATATTTGTGTGTGTGCTGCTGGAAATTCTCACTGCATAGTCTTGTGATTAACCTTGCTGTATTAAAAGCGTTTCAAACAGAAAAACAGTGTTGAAATAAATCTGTTCATTTTCACATAAATCGATTTATTTTCTGTAAAACTGGGTTAAACACTGTTTCTGCGAAGAAGTTTTAAAAGGTCAATTCACCCCCCCTCTTGAACTTTGGCACTATTAAACCCAACAATTGGTATCAAGAGCTAGGACTTGTAGTTTAATCAAGTTTGTTTTTAAAAATGTCTGAGTTTAATGTGCTTTTTGCTGAGGGTTCTGCTGTAAATAGACCACCTATGTTTAATGGATTGCATTATGCATTTTGGAAAGTTAGAATGAGAATTTTTATGGAATCCATTGATGCATTAATTTGGGAAGCTGTGGTCAATGGACCTTATGTGCCAATGCAGATTGTCAAGGATGAACAAGTTGAAAAGCCAAGATCAGAGTGGAATGAGACTGAAAGGAGGAAGGCTCAACATGATCTTGTGGCCAAGAATATCATAACCTCTGCATTGACAATGGACGAGTTCTTCAGAATATCTCAATGTAAGTCAGCAAAGGAGATGTGGGAAGTCTTAGAAGTGACTCATGAAGGGACTAAGGATGTAAAAAGGTCAAGGAAACATGCACTCATCCAAGAGTATGAGCTGTTCAGAATGCAACCCGGAGAGAACATTGCTGATGTGCAAAAAAGATTCACCCACATTGTGAATCACCTCACTGGCTTGGGAAAAGAATTTGATAGAGAGGAGCTCAACATAAAGATATTGAAGTGCCTCGACAGAAGCTGGCAACCAAAGGTGACAGCTATCTCTGAAAGCCGTGATCTGTCAAAATTGGGAACTGCTGCACTGTTTGGAAAGCTGATGGAGCATGAGCTAGAGCTTGAAAGACTTAAAGAACAGGAAACAACAGAGAGAAAACCCAAAGGTTTGGCACTGAAAGCAACTGAATTGGATGAGATCAAGGAAGAAAAGGAAGATGCTGAAGATGATGATACAATCAACCTTCTTACAAAAAGATTCAGCAAATTTCTGAGGAAGAAAAGCAAAAATAGGAACCAGCAGAAAAGAAGGTATCCTAAACCCAATGATTTAAATTCCTCTAAATATACTTGCTTTGGATGTGGCAAAATAGGGCATATCAAAACAGATTGTCCAGACAATCAAACAAGGGACAAATCTGCCAGCAAGAAATTTGAAAGGAACAAAGGAAGAAGAGCCTACATCTCATGGGAGGAAAATGAAGTATCCTCAACTAGCAGCTCTTCAACAGAAGATGAGGAGAATAATTTGTGCTTCATGATGAAGGATGAGGAGTCAAGCTCTGAATCAGTAAGTAATTGTTCTGCTGATTCTGATAACTATGATGATTTGCTTGCTGCCTTCAAGGAAACACATGAGGAAGCCAATAGGCTAGCTGTAATATGCAATAAGCTGCAAAAGGTAAATAATGTGCTTGCACCTAAAGTAAAAACACTTGAGGAAGAATTGCATAAGGCCAAAACAGATTTGGTAAGCCTTGAACTGACTTGCTTGCATGCCTCTATTAAAAACTGTGAAAATTGCAAAAGATTGGAAAAACAAGTGGAATATTTACTGAAAACCCTTTCCAATTTCACCAAGGGCAGAGAAAACCTTGAGTCTCTCCTTGGATCACAGAATGCTGTTTTCAATAAGAATGGACTTGGTTATACCCCTGGAAATACAACCAATGTCAAAAAGCTTTCAAGTTTTTTTGTTCCAGCAAAATTAGTTTTTTCAGCTTTTAACAGTGGCAAAAAGGCATCTTATGTAACCTGTTTTTACTGCATGAAGTCTGGTCATACATCTAGGTCTTGCATTGCTAGAAGACATCTTGTGCCTAAGAACTTAGCAAAATGGCTACCAAAGAGAAGGTGTTAATCTGTGCTGGACCCTATACTGAAAAGGGTACCATTTGTATATTTTTTATTCTGTTTTGCAGATTGGAAGCAAGAAAAACCAGTGGTACTTGGACAGTGGCTGTTCCAAGCATATGACTGGAGATCTTACAAAGTTCACCAGCCCAAAGCTCAAAGCAGAAGGACATGTAACCTATGGTGATAATAACCGAGGGAGGATTTTGGGCAGAGGAACTGTTGGAACAGGGAGCTCAACAACCATTGAGAATGTGTTGTATGTAGAAGGACTTAAGCATAGTCTTCTCAGCATAAGTCAGCTTTGTGACAAAGGATACAAAGTGAATTTTGAGTCAAATGGCTGCACAATCTCAAGTAATTCAGCTAGTAAGGTACTGTTTACTGGTAAGAGAGTGAATAGCATTTATCTGTTGAATATCATGGAAACTAACCCTTCAAATGAGTGTTTGCTGTCCAGAAGTGATGAGTCTTGGTTGTGGCACAGGAGGTTAGCTCACATACACACAAATCACTTGAATAAATTGAAATCTAAAGATTTAGTTTCTAGTTTGCCTAACATTAAATTTCAGGACAACAGGCTTTGTGATGCTTGTGTGAAAGGTAAACAAATCAAATCATCTTTCAAGTTAAAGGATATTGTCTCTACCAAAAATCCATTGGATGTGTTACATATGGACTTATTTGGTCCATCTAGAGTTGCTAGCTTGGCTGGAAATTTGTATGCTTTAGTTGTTGTGGATGATTACTCTAGATTTACATGGACTTTATTTCTTGCACATAAACATGATGCTTACACTGCCTTTAAGAGATTAGCAAAAATTCTGGAAAATGAAAATGGTTGCTGCATTAAATCAATTCGAAGTGATCATGGGGGAGAGTTTCAAAATGCTAAGTTTGAGAGGTTCTGTGAGAAGCATGGGATAGCTCATACCTTTTCAGCCCCTAGGACACCCCAACAAAATGGTGTAGTTGAAAGGAAAAATAGATCACTAGAGGAACTTGCTAGAACTATGTTAAATGAATCTAAGCTTCCTAAGTATTTTTGGGCTGATGCTGTTTATACTGCAGGTTATGTCTTAAATAGGACCTTAATAAGACCAATTCTTAAGAAAACCCCATATGAATTGTATAAGGGCAGAAAACCTAGTGTAAGCCACCTTAGAGTATTTGGGTGTAAATGCTTTGTATTGAATAATGGCAAAGAAAATCTTAGTAAGTTTGATGCTAAATCTGATGAAGGTGTGCACATTGGTTATGCTTTGAATGGTCATGCATATAGAGTCTTCAATAAAAGGTTGCTCATAGTAGAAGAATCAATGCATGTTGTTTTTGATGAAACTGATCATAGTGTATCTAAAACTGCTGCTGATGAACCTGACAGTAATGAATTTAAATCTGTTTTAAATCAAAATGAATCGATTCATTTTGATACTGCTGATACACATGCTATACAAGAATCTACTGCAGCTGCAGGTTTGCCAAAAGAGTGGAAAACCCCAAGAGACTTAACCCTTGATAATGTCATTGGAAACATTGAGAAAGGAGTGTCAACTAGAAAATCTTTGAACAATTTCTGTGAAGCAATGGCCTTTGTATCTCAAGTTGAACCCAAGAATTTGAAAGAAGCTCTTAAGGACAGCAACTGGATTTTAGCTATGCAAGAGGAACTGAATCAGTTTGCTCTTAATGAGGTCTGGACTCTTGTTCCTAGAATACCAAAGAGGAATGTAATTGGAACAAAATGGGTATTTTGAAACAAGATGGATGAGCATGGAGTGATCACCAGAAACAAGGCTAGGCTTGTAGCTAAAGGGTACAATCAAGAAGAAGGAATAGACTATGATGAGACATATGCACCAGTGGCTCGGTTAGAAGCTGTTAGACTGCTGCTTGCCTTCTCCTGCATCAAAGGGTTCAAGCTATTTCAAATGGACGTGAAGAGTGCCTTTCTAAATGGCTATATAAATGAAGAGGTATTTGTCTCACAACCACCAGGTTTTGAAGACCATCAACATCCAGAATATGTGTTCAAACTCCAAAAGGCTCTCTATGGACTCAAGCAAGCTCCTAGGCAATGGTATGAGAGGCTAAGTGATTTTCTCACCTCACAAGGCTATGACAGAGGCACATCAGATAAGACCTTGTTCATTAAGAAGAAAGGAGATGACTCAATTCTAGTCCAAGTATATGTGGATGACATCATTTTTGGATCAAACAATGGAGAATTGTGTGAAGCTTTCGTGAAAGTCATGAAGAGTGAGTTTGAAATGTCAATGATGGGTGAGTTGAACTATTTTCTAGGCTTGCAGGTCAAACAACTCAAGGATGGCATTTTCCTAAGTCAAGCTAAGTATTGCAAGGATCTGCTGAAGAAATTTGAAATGGACAAGTGTAAACCAATCAGCACACCCTTCTCAACAAGCTGTCATTTGGATCATGATGAAGCTGGAATTTCTGTTGATGAAACCAAATACAGAGGACTCATAGGATCACTGTTGTATCTTACTGCCAGCAGGCCAGATATAATGTTTGCAGTGTGCATGTGTGCAAGGTTTCAGTCTGCTCCTAAAGAATCACACTACAATGCTGTCAAAAGGATTTTGAAGTATTTGCAAGGAACTAAAGAAGTTGGCTTGTGGTATCCAGGTAACATTTCATTAAGCTTAACTGGATATTCTGATTCAGATTTTGCAGGTTGCAAAATTGATAGGAAGAGCACAAGTGGAACCTGTCATTTGCTTGGATCAAGCTTGATCTCATGGCAATGCAAAAAGCAGGCTTGTGTAGCTCTTTCCATTGCTGAAGCAGAATATATTGCAGCAGGGAGTTGCTGTGCTCAAACTATATGGCTAAGACAACAATTGAATGATTTTGGTATCTTACTTAACCATATACCTCTGCTGTGTGATAATACAAGTGCAATCAACTTAACCAAAAATCCTGTTATGCATTCAAGAACCAAACACATTGAAATTAGGCATCATTTTCTAAGGGAACACATATCTAATGGAACATGTGATATTAAGTTCATTGGTACTGATTTACAACTTGCTGATTTGTTCACGAAACCATTAGCCAAAGATAGGTTTAATTTTCTGCTTAATGAATTGGGTATTATAAATGTCAATTGTACCTAGCAGTGAAAAATTAAATCTGTTTATTCGCAATTAAATGTGTTTATTTTCTGCACTGATATGCATTGATGACTAGGAAAGAGAAATTCTGATCTTTGACTGCTTGACTGATTTAGTGGGCATTAACCTCTGTACCTTTGACGGTTTTGGTTATGGTTATGTAACCGATTTGATGGTTTGGGTGCTCAATAAGAATTTGAGTGTATGCATCGTGACCCTAAAGATTTGGTGCATATTTTCAAAGATTCTCTGCACAAATTCAGAAGCATAAAATCTTCATGCATATCCACTCATAACTGCCATATCAATCCATTTATTCTGCTATAAATCTGTGTGAATACTTGCTACCCACATTGGCCATTCTCTTTCTATTCTCACCATTTGAAATCAAGAAAAGAATTCAGGTTACCATGGCTTCGTCTTCAAGACAAAAACAGAAAGGCAAGGGAAAGCAAACCACTTCTCAAGGTGTGTTAGAAGGATGGTTCGCTGGAAATGAAGAAGGCATCAATGCCTACATTCATGAAACAAGCAGGAAGCAGATCAACATACCCAAGGTGTTGGATTTCAACTGGCTGAAATCTGAAAAATTGGTAGAAACAAGGGCTGTGTTGAAGCACCAGAAACTGAAAAAGATGCTGGAATTAACGGGTAATGTCTATCCTGACTTGGTTAAGGTGTTTTATACTAACCTCACATTGGATGGGAAGAATGTTGTCTCTTATGTGAAAGGGACAAAGATGAAGATCACAAGTGAGGTGTGGAATTCTGTGGCTGGAATAAAATATGCTGGACTGAAAGTTGGAAAAGGAAATACCAGTGGAATTTCAGAATTCAACAAGCTGCAATATTACAAAAGTTGCATGAGGAATCCTACAGAGAGCATAAACAGATTCCATGCAGGGCATTTGAACCTCACTCCACGTCTAGTTGCATACATCATAGCTTGGCAACTGATTCCAAGAGGGACAAACCATGCTGTCTTACATGAAGAGGATCTCATTCTCCTATATTGCATCATGAACCAGATTAAGGTAAACTGGGTGTTCATTGTCAATGAACACATGCTCAAGTCAAAAAGGTTGGCTGATTACCGATTTCCCTATGCTATTCTTGTTTCCAAATTAATTGATTACTTTGGTGTTGATGTTAAAAATGAGAGAAATGACCCTATCAAAGCTGTAAGTGAGATTGATACTTCAACTCTCACCAAAATGGGTTTTCACAAAATTGAAAACAAGTGGGTGGTTCTCAAGGAGAAGGACTCTCAAGCAGAACATGAGGATGTGGATGAAGCTGTTTCTATGGATGATGACTCACCTGCTGCCCAATCTGAACATGAGGAAGTTGCTGCAAATGCCATAGTTGCCTATCAAAGTCCAGAATACCGTGGAGAACCAATGTCTATGTTTGAGAGGCAAGTGCTGTACCGTCTTGATGTCATGTCTGCAGAACAAAGGGCACACTTTGAGACTACTCATGCAAGGTTCCAACACCTTGATGATCAGATTGAAGGGGTTCAGGCACAGCTTGCAGAGCTTTACTACAAGAATCAGTAGTTTTCTATTTTTAATGCTTTCTTTATCAGTTTTCAAGTTTCTGTAATGCTGAACAATTTGGTTTTCTGTTTCTAAACTATTATGATTGTGGTTTCTGCTTTATATCCCTTTATTCCCTATGCTTATATGTTGTTTGATGAATCCAAAGGGGGAGAAAAATAGCTCACCATGCTAGGTGATGCTAGCTGAAACAGGGAGTTGATTCTGCACCTTTAAACAAATTCTGCATGTTATGCAATATTGCTATTTTCTGGTTTAAAGTCTGGTGCAGTGCTGTTTGATGAATCCAAAGGGGGAGAAAAATAGCTCACCATGCTAGGTGATGCTAGCTGAAACAGGGAGTTGATTCTGCACCTTTAAACAAATTCTGCATGTTATGCAATATTGCTATTTTCTGGTTTAAAGTCTGGTGCAGTGCTGTTTGATGAATCCAAAGGGGGAGAAAAATAGCTCACCATGCTAGGTGATGCTAGCTGAAACAGGGAGTTGATTCTGCACCTTTAAACAAATTCTGCATGTTATGCAATATTGCTATTTTCTGGTTTAAAGTCTGGTGCAGTGCAGGTACTTAAAGCAACAATGCTATGAGGTTAGCTATGGGGATTTGTCTCCATCAAACAGGGGGAGATTGTTGAAGATGGTTGCTGCCCCTTCAAGATTGTGTTTGATGAAGACTTGTATGTAGTGTTTGATGAAGACATTTATGTACTTTCCATGTATTTGTGCTTTGCTTTAAGTATGTCTTAGTTAGTGCTTAGAGGTTGTCTAAGAGTAGCTTTTTGCTGAGTAACTCACCTCATAACCACGGGCCATGTGTTAAGAACAAGCATAAGTTTTCTAAAACTGTTTTTCACATGTTTTACACAAAAACACGTTTTACTGCATAAAAATAAATCTGTTCTTTTCTAAATAAACAGATTCATTTTCTTCACTGATGCCTTGGCTAAAGTCTTGTAAAAATTTGTTTTTTGCGCATCAGGTATTTTGACTAAGTCTTCTTCTTTTCAAAACGACTGAGTTTCAAATAGTTAAACTTTCTCTGTTTTCGTTTTGAAAAATAAATCTGTTCATCTCTAAATGAATAGATTCTTTTTCTCTCTGGTGCCATGACAAGCTTAAACGTTTTCAGTTTTATCTCTGCACCAGAATGGTTGACTAAGTCTCCTCACTTAACAGATTCTCTAACTGCTTTTTGAAAATAAATCTGTTCATTTTATTTTCAATCTGTTCATTTTATAACAGCTTTAACTGTTTTTCAAAATTCTGTTATAAGCTGGCTTTCTATAAAATGCAAACTTGTTTTCTGAGTTTAACAATGATTCAAACAGTTTATACATTTGCAAAAAACAAGTTTTGACAACAGAGAGTTAAGTGTTTTCAAGGATTAGCATTTGTTCTTCAAAGATTTCAAAAATCACAAAGTGCTTGTTCTTGGTTTGGTTCCAAAAGCTTGGTGTGAGGTGCAGCTACTGTTCTAGCAATCTTGCCTACTGGTTTAAGGCTGATCTTTGTTACCTCAATCAGGTGTAGTCGTTTCACTTCTTATTACTTGTAATAGTTTGGTTGATCCCTCTTCTTGATAGGTGTTCTTGGAGAGTGGATGTGTGTGTGTGAGTGCTGAAATAGGTTTTTTCAGCAAGAGTACCTAAGTTCTTGTAGGTTTCAAGAACAGTGGGAAGTGTACTTGATTGTACTGTGTGTTAGTGAATTCCACCTGTTGTTGGTGAAGACTGAATGTAGCTCAGGTTGAGTGAACCAGTATAATTGCTTGTGTTCATTCTCTCTCTCTCTCTGCAATTTCGTTTCTGCATAATTGATAAAACAACAAAGAAATAAATCTGTTCAATTGAAAATAAATCTGTTCTTTCTGGGCACTGTGCATACTGTTCTTGATTTCTGAAAAAGGTGTTTGAATCTGATAAGAACATACATAATCTGCTAAAACCATTGGAACAGATTGACTGTGATAGGCTGTTCAAGAAACTGTCAATGCTACTAATTTAACCTTAAACAAATTGCTTAATGTTGAAGCTTGCTGTTTTGTGATTCATTGTTCTTAATTTCTGGAAAATTTCTTGACATCAAGAAGAACACTCATAGTCTGTTAAAAGTCACTGGAACAGCTTGTTTGCAAAGGTCACTCAATTAACTAGCATGTTATCAATTGAACCTTAATCACTTGCTTGAAATTGAAGCTTGCTGTTTTTGTGTTTCACTGTTTTTTTCAAATCTGATATTTGTGTGTGTGCTGCTGGAAATTCTCACTGCATAGTCTTGTGATTAACCTTGCTGTATTAAAAGCGTTTCAAACAGAAAAACAGTGCTGAAATAAATCTGTTCATTTTCACATAAATCGATTTATTTTCTGTAAAACTGGGTTAAACACTGTTTCTGCGAAGAAGTTTTAAAAGGTCAATTCACCCCCCCTCTTGAACTTTGGCACTATTAAACCCAACAGAGTCATTATGGAAGGACCCAACGGCGTGCTAATCGAGCAATCTCTGAGGTTCGCCTTCAAAGCCAGCAACAATCAAGCAGAGTATGAGGCGCTGATCGCCGGGATTCTGCTGGCCAAGGAGATGGGAGCTAGGGTGCTGATGGCTAAGAGTGACTCGCTGCTAGTCACGGGGCAAGTACAGGCGAGTTCCAGGCTAAAGATCCACAAATGGCGGCCTACTTGGCGTATGTGCAGGAATTGAAGAGTTCCTTTGCCTCCTTTGAAGTAGTACATGTGCCCAGAGAGCAGAATGCCCGAGCTGACTTGAGTTGGAAGAGGGGGTGGAGCAGGTGGTGAAGAAGGTGCCACCCTCTTCCTCTTCGTAACGAGGCCATCCTCGGTGACCTCGTCATCCTCTTCTTCCTCCTCATGGATGACTTGAGGGGCTTTCCTTTTAGGTCTCTTAAGGACCAGTTTCTTGCGTTGGGCAGGTTCCTTAGGTGGCGATCGCCCGTGGACGATGGCAGACTCCACCACCGAGTTGGGCACCGTTTGAGAACCGGTCGCCAACCCGTGGTTTCTGGCGATCGCCTTCAATTCAGCGAGCATGCCTGTGCCCAACATGTTGTCTGCATGGAACGAAAATGCATGGGTTAACTCAAGGAAAAGAAAATAAGTGCATAAGGTAGTAGAACAGCAAAGCAGATGGTATGTGCAGGAAAGGTAAAACCAAAGTCTTGCGCATAACGCACAAGACGCCCAGAAACAGCTAAACAGAAGCAGTATCAAAGCAATAGTTTAAATGTCCTAACCTATTCGAATTTCTAGCTGATCTTCATAGAATTCGAAGCATATCAAGGTGGTGGTAAGGAAAGTTATATTGGCGTCCGCCACCCTCTTCCAGAAGAGACAGAGATCTCTGTCCAATGCTCCCATGCTGTCAGAACTTCTGGGCCTCCTGAAGCAGCTCTTGGACTCCTTCTTCCCCTTGTCCACCCAGTACAAGGGAAAGCCATCGAGAAGGGAGGCGTCCTTGTCGTTCGCACGCACTTGGACGAACTGCCCCTTCCAGTCCTTGTAGGATTGCTGGAAGATAGCAAAGATGGACCTCCCAGCAATCGCGTTCAAGCTGATCCACAGGCGGTCTCCTGGGTGCTTGGCTTCGAAGAGGAACAGAAATACATCCACGGAAGCGGGCAACCCCAGGTGGTCGCACATCACTTGAAAAGCTCGAACAAACGCCCAGCTGTTGGGGTGAAGCTGGGCGGCGGCAATGTTGAGCTCAGTAAGGAGTTCCCTCTCGAATTGGGTGAAAGGGAACTTGAGTTTCACCTTCTTGAATAAGGTCGTGTAGACGAAGCAGAAGGGCCCGTCGGCGCTCACTTTGTCATCGGCGCAAACAGGCAGATCGGGGGGACAAGGCAGCACCATCGTCTTCTCGTCGTGCTCCTTGTGAAAAGATTGATTAATCTCATCCCCCTTAGTTAGCCGCAAAACTGCTCCCGCAGTGTTCACAGAGGATGTCTCCCTCAGAAGGGTCGAGTTGGCCCAGGGATACAAAGTTTTGAAGTCTGGCAGGGGAACGGGGGCTCCTCCGGCGATAGGTGGAGTCGCCTGGGCCGGAACAGGACGGGAAGACGCAGGCCTCTCAGCCTGGCAAGATGAAGCGCCACGAACTCATGGTGGATCGTGTGCTTGTGAAGGGGGGTTTCGTGATGAAGGAGGAGGGTTCGGGGTGATCTTTGAGCGAGTCATGGTTGCAGCTGCAAAGAAAGAAGAAAGGGAAAAATAATCAGGGGCTACAGAGGCTGACTCGATCATAAAAGGAAGGTGAAAAACGAACGAATGTAGGTTCGTTGCGACGATTGACGAAGCTCTAAGATACGCAGAAGGAGAAATGAAAAAAGCAACCCACAGCGTATGCACCAAGCAGTTACAGGATGATGCGAATCGGTGAAAATGCAAGAAAAACCAGCAGATGAAGGAAAGTAGGTACCTTTCGATGATCGGGAAGACGATGGAGGAAGATGGTGATCTAGAGTGTTGGAGAGCGTTGAGAGTTTTCGCAGAAGGATGTTAGAGCGTTTGCAAGCACGAAGAAAGTCATGGAACAGTGTGAAGTGAAAATGGGTTTAAGAGTTTTTTCGAAATGGGTTTAGGAAGTGCAAACGGCAAATGAAGAGAACCGTTGATGAAGCCACGTGTCGAGCGATGAGTGAGGGGTTTGGTGGAGCGTCAGAACAGCAGAAGGTACAACCGCTTGGAATTCTGCGTCAGTGCCACGTAGACCGGTGTTGACGTGACTTTTTCAGTCTTTTCGCTAGACAAGTCTTCGCTTAAGACTGGGGGGCTTGTGTACCGCCCTGGTAGTCGGGAGTGATGACGTGGCATCCTGCTACAGTATAGGCGTGTTGACAAGGCGCCAGGTTGGCAGAAGGGAAGGAAGTCGGGGGGCTCGCGTAGTCGCCAGTTGTTAAGTTGGCGTGTTCCGATCTCCAGCTTACTAGAATCGGCGATCACCGAGTTAAAGATGAAGTCGCCAGATGTAGATTCAGGCGACCTAGTTATTGGAGATCGCCAGAGCAAGCACATCGCCAGAGATAAAGGAGAAGCAGATTATGAAGGCGGCCGGCGAGACCACAGGGAAGGTGTATGAAGGCCCCTAACTCGCCAGTTCCAGTAGAGATCGCACTCCCAAGTTAGCTATGCACTGGGCAGTACCATGCATAAGTAACTTAGCCAAAATGAGAGTAGAAGCAGCGCCAAGTCAAGGAGCCTCCAGATGATGGCACGTGTACGGTTGGATGCGAGCCACGTGTCCAAGTCTGTAACTGCTAGGAGAGAGAAAGCCACCAGGTATATAAGAGTCCTTAACGAACTTTCTGAGGTACGCACGTTCAGAATATACTCTTTACGCTTGCGAGTTATAGAGCTTACTGTGAGAGAGGATTTGCACGGTTCTTGTTCTCTTAGTATTTGGTGATACCGTCACTGACTTGGGCGTTGGAGTGCGATCGGCCGCAGCGGCGCCGCTCTGTTTCTTTGCAGGTTCTTGAGGTGGATCTCGAAGAGGAACGGAGGTTTGAAGCGGTGCACACGTCGATCCTTTGACGAGGCAGTTTCCAGCGTTCCGGTCAACAGGCAGGATCATTATGTATTTGAACTGACACTGCTTTTATATAACTTCTTCCGCCTTTGCGCCTCGTCTTTCTGTTTACTTCGCATTCCTTAACCTTCATCTGCTTTCTTACTCGCTGTATGGTTGATCAACTAACCGGTAGAACTCGCTTTAAACAAATTAACTTAGCGATTCCTCGGGCTTAACCGTTTACTCACTGCTTTGAACTCGAGCAAACTATCAATCTTATAACAATTCATCAACTGTTAACTCAAAGTAAAACTTGAGCAACTTATTAACCTTCAAGCGATGACATTTAATGTAACTTGCAAACTTAAGGCAATTAGCTACTTACTAGGCATCAGGTTTTAACTTAAACCGGTATCACAATACAGTTTACCTGATCTGCCCGGCAAGGTTAGCCTTTACTCCTGTCATCGCCTGGAATTCTTCTGATCGCCATAGGGTTCTGGCGATGTAAGCTTTCTTTGCCTTCATAACTTGGCTATTGTTCCCTCATGTGGGGGGTAGAGGCGCCTTTCGGATCCTTCTCTACCTCCTTGAGTTTCAGAACAATAAGCCGGATAGCGAGGTGTTCTCTTTGAACCTACCTTAGCTATCCTTTAAACTTCTTTCACCCTTCACGCCATACCTGAACTCGTTCAAGACGAGAAGGATTTTATCTGCCTTCACACCGCCTACAAGCGTGGAAGTCTTTTCTGGTCTTACTAAGTCAATATTGATGTTTTACTTAAAGGGGGAAAGGCGTTTTCCTTCCTTTCCCGCCGTTTAAGGTCACGAACACCCCTGACTTTTCAGTTCATCTTGCCTGAACTCACTCTGAGGTGAAAAGGACTTTTTCTTGCTTGAACTCGCTCGACGGCGAGAAGGACTTTATCTCGCCTGAACTCGCTCGACGGCGAGAAGGACTTTATCTGTCCTGAACTCGCTTGACGGCGAGAAGGACTTTATCTGGCCTGAACTCGCTCGACGGCGAGAAGGACTTTATCTGGCCTGAACTCGCTCGACGGCGAGAAGGACTTTATCTTGCCTGTACTCGCTCGACGGCGAGAAGGACTTTATCTTGCCCGAACTCGCTTGACGGCGAGAAGGACTTTATCTGGTGCCTCAACTTGCCCAGGGTGTACATCTCCTCCCCCCTGGATGCACTGAGGAATTTTTCTCTTTCTCGCCTGCACTCGCTCGAGGGCGAGGAGGTCTTTTACCTTTCTCGCCTGCACTCGCTCGAGGGCGAGGAGGTCTTTTCTTTTCTTCCCTCCAAACGCACGAGAGCACTAAGGTCTTTAGTCGTCGCTGGTGCCTCCGATCGCCGAAAGACGATGAGGACTTTAAAACTTTAACTGATGTCGCCAATCGCCGAAAAGCGATGGGGACTTTAAAACTTTTTCTTAGAAAGCATGCAGCATAACTTCAAACTTGCCTTGAATCACGTACGAGTGATAAGGTCTTTTCTAAAACTTTCGAAACAACAAGCATGCAATCTTAGAAACTTTAAACTTTGAAAACTCTTCTTTATTGGGTGGCCTCATTAAAAACCCTCCTTATGGAAAAAAGAGTGCCCCCTTCAAACTGTTTTAACATAAAGCTTGCAAATCTCTTCATGTTCGTTTTTACTTACAAAGCTTTAACTGTAATATAACTTGAGGTGTGTGGCGTTCCAAGTGCGAGGAATCGCCCCTCCTTCCAACGTTTCTAAGCGGTAGGCGTCGTTCCCGAGCGCCTCGGTTATTCTGAACGGTCCTGTCCACTTAGATGATAACTTGTTTTCCATCTCGTACTGGTGGGCCTTCCTCATCACCAGGTCGCCTTCTCTAAACTGCCTTGGCATCACCTTCGAGTTATATCTTCGTTCATTCCTCCTTTTCACTGCCTCAGCCTTTACCCTTGCCTCCTCCCTGACCTCATCTAGTAAATCCAGATTCAGCCTTCTTTCTTCGCTCGAGTCTTCCGCCACAAAGTTCTGGAATCTCGGCGAGCTCTCCTGGATTTCAACTGGAATCATCGCATCACATCCTGATGGAAACCAAGTAGAGGATGCTCAAGCCCATGAAGCCCAAGCCCAACAAGGGGCCCAAGCCCATCAAGGGGTCTAAGCCCAACAAGGGGCCCAAGCCCATCAAGGGGTCTAAGCCCAACAAGGGGCCCAAGCCCAACGAATTACTAGGAGCATGGCAAGAGCTTTGGGACAAGAGTATAATAAAATGGCTCTTCTTATTTCTTTTGTACAATAGGGATGTGGATGTAATAAAAAGGTGTAAGTAGTAAGGGAGTCTAGGGTTTAGGGTTTAGGGGCTTAGGGGGTGCCAATCTAGGAAGGAAAGTCACACTTCCTTCATTGTCAAGATTGGCGCCGAATTTCATTGCACTTGTGTGCCATTTAGCTTACATTTTCAGCACCTCATAGGCTATAAATAAGGTGCTTCTCTTTGTATTTTTCAGATTGGAATTTTATAGTAGAGAGACTATACTCAAATTTGGTGAGAATTTGTGAGTTTTGAGTCTTCTTCTTCTTTGCCTTATCTTGTGAGCTATGGTGAGCTTCAAGTGGTGGCACTCCATCACTTATCTTGGTTCAAGGTTCCAAGTGGCGTGAATGGCTTCTTCCAATTCTCAAAATCCAGCAAGCATCTTCCTATAAGTGTTCTTCTTCCTTTTCTTCAATTTTCCATTCGGTAGTTTTAATTCCTAGTGTTCTTCCTTCATTTTCTACCGTTTACATTTACTTTTCCAGCTTTGTTATTTGTTTCTTTTCGGTTCAGTAGCTAGCTTTTCAATTCTGTCCAGTTTTTAATTCTTGTTCTTCATTCCTTGTGTTTGATTCAATTTGACAATACATGGACTTCCATATGAGTCTTGGTTGGTGCTAAGATTTGGTGAGTTCTTGAATTAGAACATTGATCCAATTCTAAAGTAAAGTGCCTTTCAAATCCAACACAAGTTGCTCCTAAGAATGTCAAGAATCATGTGTTCTTGTAGTTACATTCACATCATGTGGTATCAGGAGTCTAGGCTTGTTTCTTGCTTAAATTTTGAGTTGTATTGCACTTTACTTTCAAGAGCTCTTTAATTCAAGTTGTTTACCATTCTGTTTTAGGATTTATTTTGAGTTTTCTTGCTGTTTTCTTTTGTTACACCAGGTGTTTGTGAAAAGGATTCTAGCACTCATTGTTCATATGAGTATGGCTGCTCTTTTGGAATGGCATTCTCCTTCCTAGAGCAGACCTTAAGCTTCCTTTCACTTGTGGCTATATCTTGTTATATGTCTTTTAATTTTGTAATCATGTCAAGTTTTGTCTTAGTCATGTTATTCCATAATTGTCATTACTTCTAGTAGTACTTTTATTGCTTTAATTGTTTCTTGCTTTGGTTTACTTTCTATTTTTTTTTTAGTTTATTGCTTCATCCTTTGTGCATTTTCATTTTTAGATATTGAGTTCATGCTTGTATTTTCATTCTATACAAGTTCCTTTACACAATTTCCATTATGTCTTTGCTAGTTCATCATACTGTTTTTCATTCCTAAATAGGCTCCTCTGTTTTCTTACAAACGTGCTACTGTTTTCAATTTACTGCAATTAATTGGCTCATAGGAAATTTGTGAAAATTTGGATTTACATACTTCTAAGTGTTACAAAAGCATAGAAAAAAGAATCACTCAAAAATTCCAAGTACACAAAAAAAATGATAAATAAAATACGAAAAGTGTACAATACTGCCGAAAAGAATACGGTAATTGGGCAGCAATTTTGAAAAATTTATTTCTCTGAATTGGCTTACTGTTTTTACCTCATTCCAGTGCCATTTTTGAGTTAAGACATTGAAGTTTCTGTGGTTAATTTTTCACATTCCAGTTCGCTTTCAATCGGTACAGTTAAATCTGTAAACATAGCACGGTTTGCTTTAAAAAAAAATAAAAAAATTCCAGTAGCTGTTTTCTGTTTTCTTTAATATACTCTAGCACTTTTCTTTAGGACTCTTTTTGTGTGCCTTCTTTATTCATTGAGTTCCTTATTTTTCTTGATTGTCTTTCATTCATATTCTTTCTAGTTTGTCATACATTACTCTCTGTTTTTTGGTTTAGCTTTTATTGTTTACACCTTTTTCTTGCTTGTCTTTTTGTTCTTCTTAAAAGTTGTGTGGAGACTTGTTCTTAAGTAAGTTGGTTTGCTGTGACATATTTCACTTGAAGCTACTCCATTCCACAAGAAAGGCTTGGTTGAGGACAAAATATTTTCTTGGAGTGGTTTGAGTGCTTTCTTGGGCAATTTCCAGCAACCTATATCTCACTGTTTTTTAATTGTCTAACAAGTTTCTTTCACTGTTTTGTTTTCTGTTTTTGTGTATTTTCTGCTCATGGCTCATTTCTCTAGTGGAGAGTCCTCCAAACCATGCTCACCACAAAAGGCAGCCCTTTATGAGGACTTAAAGAATGTCAAGCAATCCAATGCTCACTATCTTGAGGTGATAAGGAAGATGGAAGCACGGCTCCAAAGTTTGGAGTTAAACCGAGAAGAAATGCATCAAAACCGTGAGCGAAGAACTCCTCCTCCTAGTCAGCATTCTTCAAGGCACTCCCATGGTTATTATGAAGATAATCCAAGGCCAAGACATCATCACCATGAAGAGAGGCGCCAACATGTGGCTGGCCCTTGTTCTCCTAATGTAAAACTTCCTAGTTTTAGTGGTGAAAGTGATCCCAATGTATACTTAGGATGGGAGGCTAAGGTGGACCAAATTTTTGATGTAAATGGGGTTAGGGATGAGCATAGGGTTAAGTTAGCTTCTTTAGAATTTTTGGACTATGCCATGCAATGGTGGCATCAATACCTCATGGACATTGACCTACACAAGAGGCCGCCCGTGGTCTCTTGGAACGATTTGAAAGCATGTTTACGCGCTAGATTCGTACCCCCACACTTTAGGAAAGACCTTATGTTGAAACTCCAACGGTTTCATCAAGGCGTGCTAAGTGTGGATGATTACTTTAAACAACTAGACACGCTTTTAATTCGAGTTAATATGGATGAGAGTGAGGAGGCTAAGATAGCTAGGTTTGTGAGTGGACTTCGAAGGGATATTCAAGACGTGGTAGAGTTACAAGAATATTCTTCTTTGGAAAATGTGGTGCACCTTGCTAGCAAAATTGAAAATCAACTTGCAAGGAAAAATGCTTTCAAAAATTCTTCTAAAGATAATTACTACCACTCTTCTTGGAAAAATAAAAACTCTTTTTCAAACATCCCTTCTAAGGACTCTACTTTCAAACCTAGAGAGTCTAAGCCTTCCACTTCCAATGCTAGGCCTAAATCCCCACAAAAATCGTCTAGTAAGAAGTGTTTTAAATGTTTAAGCTATGGACATATTGCTTCTAATTGCCCTACTAAACGAACTATGTATATGCATGATGGGGTAGATAGTAGTGAGCATGGGTTCGAATCTTCTAGACATTCCTCACCTTCTAGATCCCCAAGTGAGAGTGAAAGTGAAAACCCACATGAGGGTGACCTATTAGTAATAAGACGCATGCTTGGACAAGTGTTAAAACCTTTTGGTGAAACTCAAAGAGAAAATATTTTTCATTCAAGGTGTCTTATTAATGATAGAGTTTGCTCTTTGATTGTGGATGGGGGGAGTTGTGCAAATGTGGCAAGCACAAGAGTAGTAGACAAACTTGGATTGCCTACCATCTCTCATGCCAAGCCCTACAAGTTACAATGGTTGAGTGAGGTGAGTGAGATAGTGGTGAACAAACAAGTCCTCATTACATTTTCCATTGGCAAATATAAAGATAAGGTCTTGTGTGATGTTGTTCCAATGGAAGCTACTCATATCCTTTTAGGTAGGCCATGGCAATTTGATAGAAAAAATTTTCATGATGGCTTTACCAACAAAATTTCTTTTAACTTCCATGGACACAAAGTCATTCTCAAGTCTCTCTCTCCAAAGGAGGTACATGAGGACCAAGTCAAAATGAGAGAAAAGAGAGAGAAAGAAAAAGAAATAGTTACTCACAACAAGTTCAAAAGGTAATAGTTACTCACAAGCCTATTTTTTTAGCTATTCCTAGACCTATTGAATATGAGTCGGCTAAGGATAGTCCCACATGTTTGGACCATTTGGTAAAGGAATATGAAGATGTGTTTCAAGATCCTCCTAAAGGCTTACCACCTCTAAGAGGGATTGAACACCAAATAGACTTCATGCCCGGGGTTTCTTTACCAAATCGCCCTGCATATAGGACCAATCCCCAAGAGACCAAAGAAATTCAAAGACAAGTTGAGGATTTATTAGCTAAGGGGTGGGTACAAGATAGCATGAGCCCATGTGCTATGCCTGTCATACTTGTCCCTAAAAAGGATGGGACATGGAGGATGTGTACGGATTGTCGCGCTATAAATAACATCACCATCAAATATAGGCATCCCATTCCTAGGTTAGATGACTTGTTGGATGAATTACATGGGTCTAAAATATTTTCCAAAATTGATCTTAAGAGTGGTTACTGATCCTGCCTGTTGACCGGAGCGCTGGAGAATGCCTCGTCAAAGGATCAACGTGCGCGCCGCTTCTCACTTCCGTTCCTCCTCTGGATCTATCTCAAGAACCTGCAAAGAAACGATACGGCGCCGCTGCGGCCGATCGCACTCCGACGCTCAAGTCAGTGGCGGTATCACCAAATACTAAGAACTGGAACCGTGCAAATCTCTCTCACAAACAGCTCTGTCTCTCGCAAGCGTAAAGTGTATGAACTGAACGTGCGTACCTTAGGAAATCTGTTAGGAACTCTTATATACCTGGTGATTTTCTCTCTCCTGGCAGTTACTGACTTGGACACGTGGCTCGTATCCAACCGTACACGTGCCATCATCTGGAGGCTCCCTGACTTGGCGCTACTTCTACTCTCATTTTGGCTAAGTTACCTATGCATGGTGCTGCCCAGTGCATAGCTAACTCAGGAGTGCGATCCCTACTGAAACTGGCGAGGTAGGGCCTTCATACACCTTCCCTGTGGTCTCGCCGGCCGCCTTCATAATCTGCTTTTCCTTTAACTTCGGCGATGTGCTTGTTCTGGCGATCTCCGACTGCCTGGTCGCCTGAGTCTGCATCTGGCAACTTCGTCCTCAACCTGGCGATCGCCTATTCTGGTAAGCTAGAGATCGGAACACGCCAACTTAACTATGGGCGACTACACGTGCCTCCTGACTTCCTTCTCAACTGTCAACCTGGCGCCTTGTCAACACGCCTACACTGTAACAGGATGCCACGTCATCGCATCCGGCCACCAGGGCGGTACACAAGCCCCCCAGTCTTAAGCGAAGACTTGTCTAGCGAAAAGACTGAAAAAGCCTTCGTTAACACCGGTCTACGTGGCATGGGCGCAGAATTCCAAGCGGTAGTACTTTCTGCTGCTCTGACGCTCCACCAAACTCTTCGCGCATCATTCGACACGTGGCTCTCATCAACGGCCATCTTCATCTGTCGTTAGCGCTTCCCCAAACCGTTCGAAAACCCTTAAACCCCTTACGCTCCTACTGTTCCATCACTTTCTTCACACTTGCATACACTCTCCTTCTCTTCTGCGAAAGCTCTCGACGTTCCTCGACGCTCTAGATCACCAACTCCCCTTAACATTCTCCCGATCATCGAAAGGTAACTACTTTCCTTCATCTGCTGGGTTTTCTTGCATTTTCACCGATTTGCATCATCCTATAACTGTCTGGTGCATACGTTGTGGGCTGTTTTTCCATTTCTCCTTCTGCGTGACTTAGGGCTTTGCCGATTGTCGCAACGAACTCACATTCGTTCGTCTTTCACCTTCCATTCATGATTGAGTCAGCCTTCGTAACCCTCCTGATCATTTTTCCTTCCTCCTTCGTTTGCAGTTGCTACCATGACTCGCACGAAGATCACCCCGAACCCCCCTCCGTCAGCGCGAAACCCCCCTTCACAAGCACACGACTCTTCGCAAGTTCGTGGTGCTCCCTCATCGCAGGCTGTGAGGCCCGCGTCTTCTCAAACCACTCTGGCCCAGGCGACTCCACCAAACGCTGGAGGAGCCCCCACCCCACTGCCAGACTTCAAGAAGTTATACTCATGGGCTAACTCAACCCTCTTAAAGGAAACGTCGTCGGTGAACACCGCGGGAGTGGTTCTGCGATTGACTAATGGGGACGAGGCCCACCAATCATTCCACAAGGAGCACGATGAGAGAATGATGGTGCTGCCTTGCCCAGCCACCCTGCCAGTGTGCGTAGATGATAAAGTGAGCGCCGACGGGCCCTTCTGCTTCGTCTACACCACTCTCTTCAAGAAAGTTAAACTCAGGTTCCCTCTCACTCGATTTGAGAGGGAACTCTTAACCGAGCTCAATATCGCTGCCGCCCAGCTTCACCCCAACAGCTGGGCGTTCGTCCGAGCTTTTGAGGTAACGTGCGCCCACCTGGGGTTGCCTGCGTCAGTGGACGTATTTTTGTTTCTGTTTGAGGCCAAACACCCAGGCGATCGCCTGTGGGTCAGTCTGAACGCCATTGCTGGGAGATCCATCTTCACCATCTTCCAGCAGTCGTATAAGGATTGGAAGGGGAAGTTCATCCAGGTCCGCGCAAACGACAAAGACCCTTCCCTTCTCGACGGTTTCCCCTTGTACTGGGTGGACAAGGGGAAAAAAGAGTCCAAGAGCTGCTTCAGGAGGCCTAGAAGTCCTGATAGCATGGGAGCTTTGGACAGAGACCTTTGTCTCTTCTGGAAGAGGGTGGCGGATGCCCACATAACATTCTTGACCCCCACCCTGATTTCCTTCGAGTTCTTTGAGGACCAGTTGGAATTTCAAATAGGTTAGGACGCTACATCTTTGCCTTGTCATTGCTTCCGATATTGTTTCTGGGCGTCTTGTGCAATACACACAAGACTTTGGTTTTATCTTTTCTGCATATGCCTGCTTTGCTGTCTTATTGTCTTGTATACTTACCCCTTTCTCCTTTGAGCTAACTTACGCACTTTCATTTCATGCAGACACCATGTTGGGTAAGAACATGCTCGCCGATTTAAAGGCGCTCGCCCGCAATCATGGGTTGGCGACCGGCTCCCAGACGGTTCCCAACTCAGCGGTCGAGAAGGCCATCATCCAGGGGCGATCACCGCCTAAGGCGCCCGCCCAACGAAAGAAACTGGTCCTTAAGAGGCCAAAGCGGAAGGCCCCCCAAGTTGTCCAAGAGGATGAGGAAGAGGACGACGAGGTCACTGAGGATGGCCTCGTTACAAAGAGGAAAAGGGTGGCACCACCCTCTCCACCTGCCCCACCCCCTCTTCCAGCTTCAACACCACCGTCAACACCTGCCCCTCCTCCCTCATCGCCAACGCCACGAGCCCCTTCACCACCAGTCCAAGCAGTCCCATTGGCCACTGCGCCGCCTGCAACTGAGGCCCAAGAGCCAAACTTCTTAGAGGACCCCCCGAGCGCCTCCACTCCACATATATCAGCAGGAGGGGGCCCTCCTTCCAACACCTCAGCTGCAGGAGTCGTTCCAATCGGGGATGAGGCCGCTCACACCTCTCCAATCCTAATCACCGAGTCCCCGATTGCGTCGCCGCGCCAAGAAGCAAACACCGAAAATATTGCTAAGGAAGGCGGCGACGAGAACCCTCAACAAGCCCCCCTGGCGCCTCTCCAAGCTGCAAATCTTTCTCTCGAGGTCACGAGGATGTGGGAACCTCTGACTGCTAAGCTCAAAACCATTGCAGAGGATATCCCATCAATCATAACGAGAGCTGTGGAGAGCTCCACCAGGCGGCTACAGGATGACATCTACAACCTCAAGACCGAGAACAGCACAATGAAGGTCGAGGTGGAGAAGGTGTCATTCAGCCTAACGCTCGCGGAAATGGAACATTCTCGAGTGGAGGATGCCCTAAACACCGAGCTTAGGCTTGCGCGCAAGGAAGCTGTTGACCTTCGCCGCAAAGTCCATGAACTTGCCCAAGAAAAGGTCGAACTCGAAAGCCGAATCGTGCCTCTGCGTACCAAGGCGAGCAACCTGGAGGCTCAAATTCAAGCCAATGCCGACAAGGTACAGAAGCTGGAGCAAAGGTCGATCGACCGTGAGAAGCTACTTGGCAAGTAGAGAAAGCAAGAGACGACGCCATGGCTGATCTCTCCGAGGCAAACAAAGAGAAGGTGAAGATGGTTGCCGAGTTGGCCCAGGCTCAAACAGAATCTAAGAAGGTGGCTGACGACCTTCTTCAAGCTCAAGAGACCAACAAACAACTCCAAAAACAGGTCGAAGAGCTGGAGCAGCAGAACAAGGAGCTTAAGCAGCAGGTTGAAGGATTTCAGAAGCAAATCGAAGAACTTAAGCTAAGCTCTGCTCAGATTCTGGTTGCTGGGTTTGATGCCGCTCGAGAACAGTTTGCATGCCTCTTCCCTGATCTTGACCTTAGCATGGTGTCGTTAGACAACGAAGTGGTAGATGGGAAGGTCGTTCCCGCCGAAGGCTCAACCAACTCTACCCCATCTGCCTCTTTATGAATTCACTTGTATTTATCTTGTAAAAACTCTTGCACATGTATTTTGAACAGCTACTTATTTCAATAGCGAAATTTGGATATGTCTTCTGACTTCTCTTGAGCGCTTTACTTTCTTTGTATGCCTAACTCTGCTACGCTTAACTTAGCGATTTTGCGAACATGACCTTTGGCGTAACTTCTTCGAGCTGATTCGAACTTAAGCAATAATCGCTTTAAACAACTTGTACCCCTGAGGCACTAACCTGATCGTAAGTAAAGTTCCAAGCAATGAACTGTGATTCAATCATTGGTTCAAACAACGTCCCACTTGACCCGCTTTATCAAACAAGTCTTTCAGCCTTCTCGCCGTGTTTGAACTTTCGCGATCACCTAGACCTCTTGGCAACACCAGCTTTCCTTAGCCTCAGGCTTTGGCAGTCATCTCTTTATCTGAGGCAGAAATGCCCTTTGGGACCTTCCTTTACCTCCCCTGAACCTCAGAGCTAAAGACTAGCTGGCTAGGCGTTCTCTTCGAACCTACCTTAGCCACCTTTCAAGCTTCTTCCACCCTCTTCGCCATACCTGAACTCGTTCAAGACGAGAAGGATTTTATCTTGCCTATACTCGCGCACAGGCGAGAAGGTCTTTTAACTCGCCTGAACTCGCTCATCGGCGAGAAGGACTTTTACTCGCCTGAACTCGCTCATCGGCGAGAAGGACTTTAAACGGCCTTAACTCGCTCGACGGCGAGAAGGACTTTGTCAGGTGCCTCAACTTGCCCAGGGTGTACATCTCCTCCCCCCTGGATGCACTGAGGACCTTTTCTTTCTCACGCCTGCACTCGCTTCGACGGCGAGGAGGTCTTTGATGGGCCTTAGTTCGCACAACGGCGATAAGGACTTTATCCGGTGCCTCAACTTGCCCAGGGCGTACATCTCCTCCCCCCTGGATGCACTGAGGACATTTCTCGCCTGCGCCCGCACAACGGCGAGGAGGTCTTTAACTTGCCTCAAAACGCGCGAGGGCGTTGAGGTCTTCCATCTGGTGCCTCCGATCGCCGAAAAACGATGAGGACTTTAAAAATTTAACTGGTGCCTCTAATCGCCGAAAAACGATGAGGACTTTAAAAACTTAACTGGTGCCTCTAATCGCCGAAAAACGATGAGGACTTAAAAACTTAACTGGTGCCTCTAATCGCCGAAAAACGATGAGGACTTTAAAACTTCAGAAAACACGCGACATATCTTTTCGTGCCTCAAATCATGTACGAATGACAAGGTCTTTCTTCGAAACTTTTGGAAATAACACATATGCGATCTGAAAACACCTTATACTTCGAAAACTCTTCTTTTATTGGGTGGCCTCATTAAAAACCCTCCTTAGGGAAAAAAGAGTGCCCCCTTAAAACTGTTTTAACAGAGACATTGCAATGTAATACTTGTGTTTGTCTTTACTTACAAAGCTCTTAGCTATAGTACAACTTCAGGTGTGTGGCGTTCCAGGTACGAGGGATCGCCCCCCCTTCCAACGTCTCCAAGCGATAGGCTCCGTTCCCGAGTGCCTCGGTTATTCTGAACGGTCCAGTCCACTTGGGTGATAGCTTATTCTCCATCTCGTACTGGTGGGCCTTTCTCATCACCAGATTGCCTTCTCTAAACTGCCTTGGCATCACCTTTGAGTTGTACCTTCGCTCGACCCTTCTCTTCACCGCCTCAGCCTTCAGCCTTGCCTCCTCCCTGACTTCGTCCAGCAGATCCAGGTTCAGTCTTCTCTCTTCATTCGAGTCTTCCTCTACAAAGTTCTGGAATCTCGGCGAGCTCTCCTGAATCTCGACTGGAATCATGGCATCACACCCATAGACCAAGCTAAACGGGGTCTCATGGGTTCCTGACTGCTCGGTGGTGTGGTACGCCCAAACTATTCGGGGTACCTCCTCAGCCCAACTCCCCTTGGCTTTCTCGAGCCTCCTCTTCAAACCTCTCAGCAACACTCGGTTAGCTGATTCCACCTGGCCATTAGTCTGAGGGTGCTCGACGGATGCAAACACTTGCTGAATTCCGACCTCTTCGCAAAGCTTCTTCAACAGGTGGCTCGCAAACTGAGTCCCATTATCTGATACCAGGCGCTTAGGCACTCCAAACCGGCACACAATATTCTTCCATACAAAGCCTTCGATCTTGTGCGCGGTGATCTGGGCTACTGGTTCTGCTTCAATCCACTTGGTGAAATACTCAATCGCAACCACCAAGTACTTCATCTGCCTGATCGCCAGTGGAAAAGGTCCCAGGATGTCGATTCCCCAAGTATGAAACGGCCAAGGGCTATAGATCGACTTCAACTCCTCGGGAGGCGCCTTGTGCCAATCGGCGTGCTGTTGGCATTGTTTGCAGCACTGGGCGTACTTCTTGCAATCTTCTCTCATGGATGGCCAATAGTAGCCTGCACGGAGAGTCCTCGCGGCCAGAGCTCGACCCCCGACGTGACTTCCACATATTCCGTCGTGGAGCTCTGCCATAATCCTCGTGCACTTCTCGCCGTGTATACATTCCAGGAGTGGGTGAGTGAATCCAAACCTGTACAGATCGCCATCAATCAATGTATACTTGCTGGAATTTTTCTTTACCTTTCTAGCTTCTGTTGGATCTAGCGGGAGGAGACCATCTGCCAAGCACCGCTTGTACTGTGTTATCCAAGTGTCTGACTCGTGGGTGGCGCAGACCTGTATCACGTCCACCTTCTTTCCTCGACATGCTCTAATCCTTGGCGATCTCAGAGTTTCTTGCGTCAAAGATTTATGGCTTCTCGCTGCTCTCTCCGTCGACCTGCTTATCTGAAGGACCAGGTGATCTGCTACAAATGCCCTCGGCGTCTTCAAAGTTTCTTGAATCACTGTCCTCTGCCTACCCCCCTTGCCTGAGCTGGCGAGCTTAGCAAGCAGGTCAGCTCGGGCATTCTGTTCTCGGGGCACATGCACCACTTCAAAAAAGGCAAAGGAACTCTTCAATTCCTGCACATACGCCAAGTAAGCCGCCATTTGTGGATCTTTAGCCTGGAACTCGCCTGTTACTTGCCCTGTGACTAGCAGCGAGTCACTCTTAGCCATCAGCACTCTGGCTCCCATTTCTTTAGCCAGCAGAATCCCGGCGATCAGCGCCTCATACTCTGCTTGATTGTTGCTGGCTTTGAAGGCGAATCTCAACGATTGTTCGATCAGCACGCCGTTGGGTCCTTCCAATATGACTCCAGCACCGCTACCCTGCTGGTTTGACGATCCATCCACCGAGAGTACCCAACGGAAATCATCTCCCTCAACCCGCGTCGCCTCTGAAGAGAGCTCGACTACGAAATCCGCAAAGATTTGCCCTTTGATCGGGCCTCGAGGCTCATATTTAATGTCAAACTCCGACAAATCGACTGCCCACTTCACCATTCTTCCTGCAACGTCAGGTTTCTTCAAGACCTTCTGGATGGGCAGGTCAGTCATCACCAATATCGTGAAACTGTGGAAATAGTGGCGCAACCTCCTCGCCGAAAACACCACAGCCAACGCAGCCTTCTCCAGGGCCTGGTATCTCGTTTCTGGGCCCTGCAACACTTTACTCACGAAATAAATAGGCTTCTGAGCCTGATCCTGGTCCTGGGCGAGCACCGCACTCACCGCCCTCTCAGTCACAGCGAAATACAACCTGAGAGGGATTCCAGCCAATGGTTTGCACAGAACCGGCGGGCTCGCCAAATATTCCTTTAGCTTGACGAAAGCTTCCTCGCACTCTTTCGTCCAAGCGAACTTGTTGTTGCGCCGCAGACACTGGAAATAGGGATGTCCCTTTTCTCCGCTCGCCGACACGAAGCGGGATAGGGCCGCCATCCGACCCGTCAGCTGCTGGACTTCTTTCACTGTAGTCGGGCTTCTCATCGCCAAGATGGCGGCACACTTGTCCGGGTTGGCCTCTATCCCTCTTTCAGTCAAGAGAAAACCCAAAAATTTTCCAGCCTCCACGCCGAAAATGCATTTCTCCGGGTTGAGCTTCAACTTGAACTTGGCGATCGTTGTGAACAATTCTTCCAAGTCTGCAACGTGCTTGCTTTTCTCCTGCGAGGTCACGACCATGTCATCGACGTAAGCTTGCACGTTCCTTCCCAGCATCGGTGCAAGTACTCGATCCATCAGCCTCTGGTACGTGGCCCCCGCGTTCTTCAGCCCAAACGGCATCACCTTATAGCAGTAGCACGACCTCTCCGTCATGAAGGCTGTCTTTTCTTCATCGAGGGGATGCTTCTTGATCTGATTGTAGCCGGAGAAGGCATCCAGGAAACTCAGCAGCTTGCACCCTGCAGCACTATCAACCAGGGCATCAATGCTTGGTAAAGGATACGAATCCTTTGGGCAAGCCTTATTCAGGTCGGTGAAATCGACGCACATGCGCCATTTCCCGTTGCTCTTCTTTACCAGCACGACATTTGCCAGCCACTCAGGGTACTGGACTTCCCTGATGTGGCCTGCAGCGAGGAGTTTCTGGGTCTCATCCTTGATCGCCTGCCTCCTTTCTTCATTAAATTTCCTCCTTCTTTGCCGCACCGGTCTCACCATGTTGTCCATCGCCAGATGATGGCACAAGAAGTCGGGATCGATCCCGGGCATGTCCGAAGCGGACCAGGCAAACGCGTCCAGATGCCGTTCAATCACCTTGGCAATCTGGTCCTGGAGATCGACCTCCAGAGATCTTCCGAGCTTGAAAACTTTCCCCCCGATCTCCTTCTCGAGCCACTGCTCGACAGGCTTGGGCCTTGATTCTCTGGCGATCACCGCCTTGGTGATTCCCAGCTCCCTGGCTTCCTCCGGTCGATTCCGCGCCTCTTTTTCCTCCAGGCCAGCATTCCTCTCCCCCAGCTCAGCATCTACCATCTCTACGTCCCTTCCGGCGGCCTCCTCCATCACCGGCGGTCTGGGCTTCACACCGGGAGGTGGGGTGGTTGTAACATAGCTGACTGATCTTTTGTTTTTCAGGCTATTTTCATAGCACTTTTTCGCTTCCTTCTGATCAGACTTTATCGTGATCACCACCCCTTCCATGGACGGCAGCTTCACCTTCATGTGCCGAGTCGATGGAATTGCGCCTATCCTGTTGAGAGTGGGCCTTCCCAGCAGGATGTTATATGCTGAAGGGGCGTTTACGATGAGGTACTTGATTTTCTCCGTCCTCGACCCAGCCTCATCGGTAAACGTGGTTCTCAGCTCAATGTACCCCCTGACTTCCACCTGGTCGCCAGCGAACCCATACAAGCACCCTCCATAGGGCCTCAGCTGGTCAAGGGGCAACTCTAGCTGCGTGAAAGTCGGCCAGAACATCACGTCTGCCGAACTTCCTTGGTCCACCAGAACTCGGTGAACCTTCCTCCCCGCCGTGATCAACGAAATAACAATGGGATCGTTGTCGTGAGGCACAACGTCCCGAAGATCCTGCTTGGTGAACGTAATGTCCACCTCGGGCGAGTGATCTTCAAACATGTCCACCGACATCACCGATCGCGCGTACTTTTTCCTCTGCGATGCGGTGCATCCACCACCTGAGAAACCCCCTGCAATGGTGTGGATCTCCCCATGGATAGGCATCTCGTGTTGCTGGGCTTCTCCCCCTGCCGGCTGGGAACTCGACGCTCCTCCGGTCCTTCTGTCCAGCAGATAGTCGTTTAGGAACCCGCTCTTAACCATATCGTCGAGCTGGTACCCTAAAGACAAACACGAGTCCAGGTTGTGGCCAAAGCACTGGTGGAACTCGCACCAGACATCCGGCTTCGACCCCAGCACCTTGTCGCCCACCTTCTCGGGCGCCTTCAATCTAGCAGATATGTTAGGGATAGCGATCAGGTCCGCTAGTCCCATGACGAATTTGTGCTTAGGCGGGCGGTTGTATTCCCGGCGTGCTGGTTGTTGGCGTGCTGGCGGTTGGCGCGCTTGGCTTCTTCCCTTGTTTCTCCTATCGTAAGGATAGCGAGTCCTTTGATCCTTTCTGGCCGCCGCTGCCGTTTCCAGCACCCTCTGTGGCTGGATCCTGGTCTGGGCGCGTGGCCTGACGGGAGCCACACTGCCCCTCTTCTCGGCGACCTCACTCTCGTCGGCGATGTGAGCCACCGCAAGTCGCCTGACTTCAGCAAACGTCGCTGGATGAGCCCTGATCAAGGCTTCGCAGAATGGCCCTGGCTGCACGCCCTTCTTGAAGGCATAAACCAGCATTTCTTCATCCTTGGCCGGCGACCTGACCATCTGCGCTCCGAAGCGATTGAGGTAGTCTCTGAGGGACTCCCCATGGTACTGCCTTATATCAAACAGATCATAGGACACTCTGGGCGGTGCCTTGTTCACAATATACTGCTCGACAAAGATTTTCGAGAATTGCTGAAAATTAGTTATGTGGCCATTAGGCAGGCTCACAAACCACTCCATCGCCGTTCCCTGGAGCGTGCTCACGAACATCTTACAATAGACAGCATCCGACCCCCCTGACAGCATCATCTGTGTGTGGAACGTGGTCAGATGAGCCTCTGGATCTTCCACGCCAGTAAAAACAGCTTTAACCGGGACCACGCTCGTGGGAATTGGCGTGTCGGTAATCGCCTGAATGAAAGGCATTGGGAAAACACGAGGCGGCGTTGACGGTGCCACCTCCTCAGCGGAAGAACGAACCTGCTGCTCCTGAAGAGCTCGACGTAGCTCCTCAGCTACCTTGCTGAGCTCCTCGTTTCTGGCGCGAGAGGCGACCAGGTCTTCATGTATCCTGGCCTGCTCGACGCGCGAGGCTTCTACAGTAGCCTGCAATGAGCGCATCATTTCTGCCATCTGCGCCATGGTCATGGCGGCGTCGCCTTCAGCTGCGACGGGAGCCACGGGACTGGAACGATTGCTTCTCATCTTTCTCATTAACTTCAGCGAACCACAGAAGTACAGCAAATAACACTTCAACCACGAACGAATCAGCGACCGATCGGAGAAGATTCAAGAAACTGCGCAGGGACTTTGTTGTGGTTTACTTTGATGATATTCTTATATATAGCTTGTCCTTAGAAGATCATGAGTCCCATGTTAGACAAGTTCTAGAAACCCTTAGGAAGGAGAAATTGTATGCTAACCATGCTAAATGTTTATTTGCATTAGATCATATAGACTTCCTAGGGTTTGTGGTTAGTCATAAAGGGGTGCATGTAGATCAAACAAAAGTTGCAGCAATTCAACATTGGCCTACACCCACCAATGTCAATGAAGTACGAAGTTTTCATGGACTCGCTAGTTTTTATAGGCGGTTTGTGAAAGACTTTAGTACAATTGCCACACCTTTAAATGCCATAGTAAAGAAGGATGTGGTTTTTAAGTGGGGACAAGAGCAAGAAAACGCTTTTCAAACTTTGAAGGATAAATTAACTAAAGCCCCCATTCTAGCCCTTCCTAACTTTGCTAAGACATTTGAAATAGAGTGTGATGCCTCTAATATAGGCATTGGGGCCGTCCTCCTTCAAGAAGGACACCCCATCGCTTATTTTAGTGAGAAACTCAAAGGGAGTCAACTCAATTACTCCACTTATGATAAAGAACTTTATGCTCTTGTTAGAGCTTTGCAAAATTGGCAACATTATCTTTTTCCAAAGGAATTTGTGATTCATAGTGATCATGAGTCCCTTAAATATTTGAAAAGCCAAAGCAAGCTTAATAAGAGACATGCTAAGTGGGTGGAGTTTATTGAGCAATTTCCTTATGTGGTGGCCGATGCTCTTTCACGATGATATACCTTGTTAAATGTTTTAAATGTTCAATATTTAGGTTTTGATCACATAAAGGAACTTTATCATGATGACTTAGATTTCTCTCTAATCTATCAAGAGTGTTCCAAGGGAGGTCACAAAGACTTTTTCTTACATAATGGTTTTCTTTTCAAAGGAAAAAGACTTTGTGTTCCCCAAGGATCCATTAGACAATCTCTTGTTAGAGAGGCTCATGAGGGTGGGCTTATGGGACATTTTGGGGTAGCTAAGACCTTAGAAACATTGCATGAACATTTCTTTTGGTCTCACATGCGCAAATCCGTACATACCTTCTGTGATAGATGTATAGCATGTAGGAAGGCTAAATCTAAGGTCCAACCCCATGGTTTATATACCCCTCTTCCTATCCCTACAATGCCTTGGGTTGATATTTCTATGGATTTTATCTTAGGACTACCCAAGACATCGAAGGTAAGGATTCCATCTTTGTGGTAGTGGACCGTTTTTCTAAAATGGCTCATTTTATTCCATGCCACAAAGTGGATGATGCATGCCATATTGCAAATCTCTTCTTCAAGGAAGTTGTTCGTTTGCATGGACTTCCTAGAAGTATAGTATCTGATAGGGATTCTAAGTTCTTAAGTCACTTTTGGCGGACCTTATGGGGGAAACTTGGCACCAAACTTCTGTTTTCTACTACTGCCACCCCCAAACTGATGGTCAAACCGAAGTGGTTAATAGAACTTTGGGTCAATTATTGAGATGGTTTATTTCCGGGAATCCAAGGGCTTGGGAGGATTTACTACCTCATATTAAATTTGCCTATAATAGAGTAGTGAATTCCACCACTAACCATTCTCCTTTTGAGGTTGTTTATGGGTTTAATCCCCTCACACCTCTAGATCTTCTTCCCATTCTTGTACTTGATGAGGTTCTATGCAAAGACGGTTTTGAAAAGGCATCTTTTGTTAAAGATTTGCATAACCGCATCAAGTTACAAATTGAGAAGAAAGTTGGTAAATATGCTGACACTGCCAACCAAAGGAGAAAGGCATTAATCTTTGAGCCCGATGATTGGGTTTGGCTTCATTTGAGAAAGGATAGATTTCCTTCTCTAAGGAAGTCCAAACTTGTGCCTCGTGGTGATGGCCCTTTCCAAGTCATCAAGAGGATTAATAATAATGCCTATGAGTTAGATATGCCCTCTACTTATCCTGGTAGTAATTTTTTCAATGTTACTGATCTCACTCCTTTTGCTGCAGGTTTCCCAAATTCGTGGACGAATTCTCTCAAACCCGGGGAGTATGATGGAAACCAAGTAGAGGATGCTCAAGCCCATGAAGCCCAAGCCCAACAAGGGGCCCAAGCCCATCAAGGGGTCCAAGCCCAACAAGGGGCCCAAGCCCAACGAATTACTAGGAGCATGGCAAGAGCTTTGGGACAAGAGTATAATAAAATGGCTCTTCTTATTTCTTTTGTAGAATAAGGGTGTGGATGTAATAAAAAGGTGTAAGTAGTAAGGGAGTCTAGGGGGGAGTGTAGATAGGAGCTTAGGGGGTGCCAATCTAGGAAGGAAAGTCACACTTCCTTCATTGTCTAGATTGGCGCCGACTTTCATTGCATTTGTGTGCCATTTAGCTTGCATTTTCAGCACCTCATAGGCTATAAATAAGGTGCTTCTCTTTGTATTTTTCAGATTGGAATTTTATAGTAGAGAGACTATACTCAAATTTGGTGAGAATTTGTGAGTTTTGAGTCTTCTTCTTCTTTGCCTTATCTTGTGAGCTATGGTGAGCTTCAAGTGGTGGCACTCCATCACTTATCTTGGTTCAAGGTTCCAAGTGGCGTGAATGGCTTCTTCCAATTCTCAAAATCCAGCAAGCATCTTCCTATAAGTGTTCTTCTTCCTTTTCTTCAATTTTCCATTCGGTAGTTTTAATTCCTAGTGTTCTTCCTTCATTTTCTACCGTTTACATTTACTTTTCCAGCTTTGTTATTTGTTTCTTTTCGGTTCAGTAGCTAGCTTTTCAATTCTGTCCAGTTTTTAATTCTTGTTCTTCATTCCCTGTGTTTGATTCAATTTGACAATACATGGACTTCCATATGAGTCTTGGTTGGTGCTAAGTTTTGGTGAGTTCTTGAATTAGAACATTGATCCAATTCTAAAGTAAAGTGCCTTTCAAATGCAGCTCAAGTTGCTCCTAAGAATGTCAAGAATCATGTGTTCTTGTAGTTACATTCACATCACATCCATAGACCAAGCTGAACGCGGTCTCATGAGTTCCTGACTGCTCGGTGGTATGGTACGCCCAAACTATGCGGGGTACCTCCTCAGCCCACGACCCCTTAGCTTTCTCCAGCCTTCTCTTCAAACCTCTCAGCAACACCCGATTGGCGGACTCTACTTGGCCATTTGTCTGAGGGTGCTCGACGGATGCAAACACCTGCTGAATTCCCACCTCTTCACACAACTTCTTCAGTAGGTGACTTGCAAACTGAGTCCCATTGTCTGACACCAGGCGCTTAGGCACACCAAACCGGCACACGATGTTCTTCCATACAAAGCTCTCAATCTTGTGTGCGGTGATTTGGGCTACTGGTTCTGCTTCAATCCAGTTGGTGAAGTATTCAATCGCCACCACCAAGTACTTCATCTACCTGATCGCCAATGGGAAAGGTCCCATGGGCGAATAATACTACTGCATGTTCATTAAACTCAACAAAATATCTCCTCTTAGGAATTTGTATCACAATTTAAGCATGGCATTTTCAGTTTTAATGAAAGTGCATAATCTGCAAGAATCAGGACAACCATGTGCATTATCAAAACGCAAAGGAAGATAGGTCCCAATAATAAAAGCCATATCAGCGTCAGGATCACCAAACAACAAAAAAACAAGATTCAAGGACCAGTTTGATTTGAACTAGTCCTTTCTCTAATAAGCCTTTGTCTTTATCTTGGAATCTATGCATCCATGGACCGCAAGCATAGATATGCCCAAGCAACCTACCGAAAGCAGAATTGAAAACAAATGTGAAAACATAATAACTGGAAAAACTGGATCAGAAACAGTGAATGAAAACAAATGGTTGGGATCCTTTTTTCTTTTCTTTTTTGAGCTGGAGCAGATTTAACTATGAACCATAACCCTAGAAGCAGAAACACCCTGAACCATAACCCTGCACTCCCTTAGAAGAAGAAACAAATTACCGTGGTGAAGCAGCAGAAGCAGGTCCGTGGTGAAGCAGCAGAAGCAGGTTCGTGGTGGAGGAGGAGAAACAGATCCGGTGGAGGAGGAGAAACAAATCTGGTGGAGGAGAAACAGGTCCGGTGGATGAGAAGCTATGGTAGAGGATGAGAAGTACTGTGGAAGTGGAAGAGGAGAATGAACATTTTAGTCCAAAGTTGTAAAAAGTGTGAGTATTTTCCTGAGGTTTGAAAATACATGGAAAAGTTAAAAAAAAAAGATAATTTTTCTTTTTTTATTAAAAATATTTATATAAAATAAATAAATAAAAATTAATTTTAATTAAATAAATATTTAAAATCAATAATATTTTTAAAAAAATTTATATGTTTAAAGTTACATTTTCAAAAACTTTAAGAATTTAGTTATCAAATATATTAAAATTATTTTTTCAATTATTTTTTTATGAGATTTTAGAATAAATTAATGAAACTTAACAAAGGTTAAAAAACTTCAACTATTTTGCAGAGGTTTTAAAGTAAACCTTTGAAAATTAACTAAGGTTAAAAAACCTCCGTTATTTTGCGGAGGTTTGGAAATAAACCTATGGAAATTAATGAAGGTTAAAAAAACCTCAGTTATTTTGCGGAGATTTTAAAATAAACCTTCGGAAATTAATGAAGGTTAAAAAAACCTCCGTCATTTTGCCAAGGTTTTATAATAAACCTTTGGAATTTAAATAAGGTTAAAAAACCTCCGTTATTTTGTTGAGGTTTTAGAAAAAAACCTCCATTAATTAAATCAATTCCTAAGGTTATGTTAACCTCCGCTAAATAACCTCCACTAAAACCTTTTTTTCTTGTAGTGCCAGAATATCAATTCCCCACGTATGAAACGGCCAAGGGCTGTAAATTGACTTTAATTCTTCTGGAGGCGCTTTGTACCAACCAGCGTGCTGCTGACATTGCTTGCAACACTGTGCATACTTCTTGCAGTCTTCCCTCATCGTTGGCCAGTAATAGCCTGCACGGAGAGTTCTTGCAACCAGAGCTCGACCCCCGACGTGACTCCCACATATCCCTTCATGGAGCTCGACCATGATTCTAGTGCATTTTTCTCCGTGCACACATTCTAGACTTGCGTCATGTTCACCCTCTACCCCCGACATGCTCTTATTCTGGGCGACCTCAAGGTCTCCTGAGTCAAGGACCTGTGACTCCTCGCCGCTTTCTCCGTCGACTTGCTTATCTGAAGAACCAGGTGGTCTGCCACAAATGCTCTAGGCGTCTTCAGAGTTTATTGGATCACTGTCCTCTGCCTACCCCCCTTGCCCGAACTGGCGAGCTTAGCTAGCAGGTCTACTCGGGCATTCTGCTCTCTGGGCACATGCACCACTTCAAACGAGACAAAGGAACTCTTCAACTCCTGCTCATACTCCAAGTAAGCCGCCATTTGTGGATCCTTGGCCTGGAACTCGCCTTTTACTTGTCCCGTGACTAATAACGAGTCACTCTTAGCCATCAGCACCCTAGCTCCCATCTCCTTGGCCAGCAAGATTCCGGCGATCAACGCCTCATACTCTGCTTGATTGTTGCTCGCTTTGAAGGCAAACCTCAGGGATTGTTCTATCAGCACGCCGTTGGGCCCTTCTAGAATGACTCCAGCACCGCTACCCTGCTGGTTTGACGATCCGTCCACCGAGAGCACCCAACGAAAATCATCCCCTTCAACTCGAGCTGCTTCCGACGAGAGCTCGACCACAAAATCGGCGAAAATCTGTCCCTTGATCGGACCTCGGGGCTCATACTTGATGTCGAACTCCGACAGCTCCACCGCCCACTTCACCATTCTCCCAACTACGTCAGGCTTCTTCAGGACTTTTTGGATGGGCAAGTCGGTCATCACCAGCACTGTAAAACTGTGAAAATAGTGGCGCACCCTCCTCGCCGAAAATACTACAGCCAAAGCAGCTTTCTCCAAGGCCTGATACCTCACCTCCGGGCCTTGCAACACCTTGCTGACGAAATAAATAGGCTTCTGAGCCTGGTCTTGATCTTGGGCGAGCACCGCACTCACTGCCCTCTCAGTCACAGCAGAATACAACCTGAAAGGGGTTCTTACCAAGGGTTTACACAAAACCGGCGGGCTTGCCAAGTACTCTTTAAGCTTCACGAAGGCTTCTTCCCACTCCTTTGACCAGACAAACTTGTTGTTTCGCCTCAAACATTGGAAATACGGATGGCCTTTCTCTCCGCTAGCTGATACAAAACGAGACAGGGCGGCCATCCGACCTGTAAGTTGCTGCACCTCCTTCACGGTAGCCAGGCTCCTCATCGCCAAAATGGCAGCACACTTATCAGGATTTGCTTCTATTCCTCTTTCAGTTAAGAGGAATCCCAAGAACTTCCCTTCCTCCACGCCAAAAATGCACTTCTCGGGGTTCAGCTTTAATCTGAACTTGGCGATTGTGGTGAACAACTCCTCCAGATCCGCAACGTGCTTGCTCTTTTCTGGCGAGGTCATGACCATATCATCTACGTACGCTTGCACATTCCTTCCCAACATTGGTGCAAGTACCTTATCCATCAATCTTTGGTACGTGGCCCCCGCATTCTTCAGCCCAAAGGGCATCACCTTGTAACAGTAGCACAACCTATCATCTACGTACGAATCCTTTGGGCAAGCCTTGTTCAGGTCAGTGAAGTCGACGCCCATGCGCCACTTCCCATTGCTCTTCTTCACCAGTACGACATTAGCCAACCACTCAGGGTACTGGACCTCCCTAATATGGCCTGCGGCGAGGAGCTTCTGTGTTTCATCCCTGATCGCCTGCCTCCTCTCCTCGTTAAATTTTCTTCTTCTCTGCCGCACTGGTCTAACTTGTGTGTCCATTGCCAAATGGTGACACAAGAAATCGGGGTCAATTCCCGGCATGTCTGAAGCAGACCATGCAAAAGCATCCAGATGCCGTTCTATCACCTTGGCGATCTGGTCTTGGAGCTCAGCCTCCAAGGATCTTCCCAGCTTGAAGACCTTTCCCCCGATCTCCCTTTCGAGCCACTCCTCGACGGGTTTGGGTCTGGCTACCCTGGCGATCATCGCCCTGGCGATTCCCAATTCCCTCGCTTCCTCTGGTCAGTTCCTCGCTTCTTCTTCCCGTCCGACGCTCTCTCCCTCAACCACAACTTCCATCATGGTGACATCGCCTCTGACGGCCACTTCCATCGCCGCATCAACAACTCGCCATTCTGTTGGTCTGGGCTTCACACCGGGGGTGGCGTCGTGCTGATGTAACTCACTGACTTCTTATTCTTGAGGTTATTCTCATAGCACTTCTTCGCCTCCTTCTGGTCAGATCTGATGGTGATCACCACCCCCTCCATTGACGGTAACTTAACCTTCATGTGCCTAGTTGAGGGCACAACTCCTATTCTGTTGAGGGTTGGTCTCCCCAACAAAATGTTATAGGCTGAGGGGGAATTCAGAACGAGGTACTTGATTTTCTCCGTCCTCGATGCCACCTCATTCGTGAACGTTGTTCTCAGCTCAATGTACCCCCTGACCTCCACCTGATCGCCAGCGAACTCATATAAGCATCCTCCATAGGGCCTCAGCTGGTCAAGGGGTAATTGCAACTGCGTGAAAGTCGGCCAGAACATCACATCTGCCGAGCTTCCTTGGTCCACTAGCACCCGGTGGACTTTCCTTCCCGCTGTGACGAGCGAGATAACTATGGGATCGTTGTCGTGAGGCACAACGTCCCTGAGATCTTCTTTTGTGAACGTGATGTCCACATCTGGCGAGTGATCCTCGAACATATCCACCGTCATCATAGACCTTGCGTATTTCTTCCTCTGTGACGCAGTGCATCCACCATTCGAGAATCCTCCAGCGATGGTGTGGATCTCGCCATGAGTGGGCATCTCGTGCTGCTGAATCTCGCCACTCGCCGGCTGGGAGCTCGACGCACCTCCCGTCCTGCTGTACAGCAGGTAATCATTCAAGAAACCGCTCTTGACCAGGTCGTTGAGCTGGTATCCCAGGGCCAAACACGAATCAACGGTGTGACCAAAACTCTGGTGGAACTCACACCAGGCGTCTGGTTTTGGTCCCAACACCTTGTCGCCCACTTTCTCAGGTGCCTTAAGCCTGGCTGCTATGTTGGGAATGGCGATCAGATCCGCCAACCCCATGACAAACTTGTGCTTTGGTGGGCGATTGTACTCCCTGGGGCGCCCTGGGCCCCTTCCCTTGTTCTTCCTCGGATCATAAGGATGGCGAGTCCTTTGATCCTTCTTGGCCGCCATCGTCTCCAGCACCCTCTGCGGCTGGATTCTAGTCTGGGCACGTGGCCTAGCAGGGGCCACGCTTGCTCTCTTCTCAGCGACCTCACTCTCGTCGGCGATGTGGGCCACCGCAAGTCGCCTAACTTTAGCAAACGTGGCGGGGTGAGCCCTAATCAGCGCCTCACAGAAAGGTCCCGGCAACACACCCTTTTTGAAGGCGTATACCAGCATCTCCTCGTCTTTGGCAGGCGAGCGGACCATCTGTGCTCCAAAGCGATTCAAGTAGTCCCTGAGGGACTCTCCCTGGTACTTCCTTATGTCGAACAGGTCATAAGACACCCTAGGTGGCGCCTTGTTCACAATGTACTGCTCGACGAAAAGCTTCGAAAACTGCTGGAAATTGGTTATGTGACCTGTAGGCAAGCTCACAAACCATTCCAGCGCTGTTCCCTGGAGCGTGCTCACAAACATCTTGCAATATACAGCATCCGAGCCCCCTGACAGCATCATCTGCGTGTGGAACGTGGTGAGATGTGCCTCAGGGTCCTCCACCCTAGTGAAAGAAGCCTTCACAAGTACCACGCTCGCAGGGATAGGCGTGTCTGTGATCGCCTGAGCAAACGGCATAGGGAAAACGCGAGGTGGCGACGACGGCGCGACCTCTTCAGCAACTGGGCGTCCTCTCTGCTCCTGAAGAGCTTGACACAACTCCTCAGTCACTTTGCTGAGCTCTTCATTCCTGTCCTGAGAGGCGACCAAGTCTTCATGCATCTTCGCTTGCTCTATGCGCGAGGCCTCCACATTCGCTTGCAGCGGACGCATGATCTCCATCATCTGCGCCATGGTCATGGCGCCTTCTGTAGCAACTGGCACAACGGGACTTGAATGGTTGCTTCTCATCTTTCTCATGAAAAATCAGCAGACCAAACTTCAACGAATGAAACCTTCTCTAGCAAACGATCGATCCAGCAATCAATCGGCCAGAAACTCCCGAACTCCCAAGAACTTCCAAAAACGCAACCACAACAGAACGCCGATACATTCGGACGTCGAAACCTTCATAGAAACTTGCAACTTCACCATGAACCTACCGCTCCTCTAGCAAAACTCCCGATTCACCAACCGGAAACGCGAACGAATGGTAAAACTTCAAACCAACCGATTAAAAACCGCGCAAACAGCAAGAAACTTCAAGAAAAGCGATCGAAAGCTCGAACAAACGGTGGAAACTTCAAACTACCGATTAAAACCCAAACGAACGGCAGAAAACTCGAATTCACCGAACAAAGCTCGAACGAACGGTGCAAAACTTGAAATCACCGAACAAAAGCTTGAACGAACGGTGGAAAATGGTTGCACCAGCACACAACCACACAGAAACTACAGAAACGTCAAGAACTCACGCTGTGGATGGGGACAGGTTTTACACGGCCCCTCGGTGGGGGCCTGATGATCCTGCCGGTTGACCAGAACGCAAGAGCCTCGCCTCGTCAAAGGTATTCTTCCTCTGGATCGGCTTTGCACCGCGTTAGCTTCCGTCATTCCCACCTCGATTCCCCTCAAGAACCTGCAAAAGACAGAGTTGCGCCGCTGCGGCCGATCGCGCTCCGACGCTCAAGTCAGTGACGGAACCACCAAAACTCTAAGAGAGAAAACTAAGAACTCAAGGAACCATGCAAAAACTCTCTCCGTCACTCAAGTATTCTCCAAGCGTAAAGAAGTGTTCTAAACGCGCGTACCTCAGAAGTTCGGTAGAATCTCTTATATACATGTGCACTTTCTCTCTCCTGACGGTTACACATCTGAACACGTGGCTCGCATCCAGCTGTACACGTGTCACCATCTAGAGTGTCCTCTGCTTGAGCGTCACTTCTTACTCTTCAGGCTGTTCGACTAAGTTACCCATGCAGGAAGTAACTCGGTGTATAGCTGCCTTGGAGCACGATCTCTTCTGTGTGGCGAGTACGGGTGTCATCATACACACCTTCCCTGTTGTCTCGTCGGCTGCCATTATGATCTGCTTCACTTACTTCACCGTGCATGTTCGGGTAAGTTGTTCCCTGACCTCAACCTCTGGCCAGCTAGGGAATGAACATCTTACAACTTCATCTTTCGCTTCGAAAGCCTGGAACAAGGTTTCCTGATCTTTCGGCGATGTCCTCCTCTCGGCAATCTCCGATCGCCTTGTCGCTTGGGTTCACATCCGGCGACTACGACACAAACTTGGTGACCGCCGGTTTAGGTATGCTAGAGATCGGGGCACGCCAACTTAACGACTAGCGACTACACGAGCCCTCCGACTTCCTTCCCTTATGCTAGCCAGGTGTCCCGTTCAACACGCCTATATTATAGCTTGCTGCCACGTCATCACTTTCGACTACCTAGGCGGTACACTTCATAACCAGAACAACATCAAACTTTAGACCGTTTGCAAGCCATGTTAATGTTTCTTATGCTGATGGATCATACATAATTTGTTGCTTAAACCATGACATAAAAGTTTTGTTATGCATAATTTGTACTGCCCTGGTAGTCGGAAGTGATGACGTGGCAGCAAGCTATTATGTAAGCGTGTTGAGGAGGGCCCATGGCTGGCAGAAGGGAAGGAAGTCGGGGGGCTCGTGTGGTCGCCAGTTATTAAGTTGGCGTGCTCCGATCTCTAGCATACCTAAACCGGCGGTCACCAGGTTTGTGATGTAGTCGCTGGATGCGAACCCAGACGACCTAGTGGTTAGAGATCGCCGAAGCAAGGACATCACCGAAGATGAAGTCGTCAGATAGTTATTTCTTAGCTGGCCAGAGGTTGAGGTCGGGTAACGGCTTACCTAATCATGCGCCGTGAAGCAAGAGAAGTAGATCATGAAGGCGGCCGGCGAGACCACAGGGAAAGTGTGTATGAAGGCACCCGTACTCGCCACGCAGAAGAGATCACGCTCCAAGGCAGCTATGCACTGAGTTGTTTCATGCATAAGTAACTTAGCCAAAAGCCTGAAGAGTAAGAAGTGGCGCCCAAGTCAAGGATGCTCCAGATGGTGACACATGTACAGCTGGATGCGAGCCACGTGTCCAGATGTGTAACTGTCAGGAGAGAGAAAGTGCACAGGTATATAAGAGATTCTAACGAACTTCTGAGGTACGCACGTTTAGATTACTTCTTTACGCTTGCGAGAACTTGAGTACGCTGAGAGAGAATTTTGCACGGTTCCTTAGAGTTCTTGAGTTTTCTCTTAGTATTTGGTGGTTCAGTCGCTGACTTGGGCGTCGGAGCGTGATCGGCCGCAGCGGCGCCGTTCTGTCTTTTGCAGGTTCTTGAGGTGAATCACGGTGAAGGACGGAGGCTAACACGGCGCAGAAGTCGATCCAGGTTTGACGAGGCAAGGCTCCAGCGTATTGGTCAACAGGCAGGATCATTAATGTTTCTTATGCTGATGGATCATACATAATTTGTTGCTTAAACCATGACATAAAAGTTTTGTTATGCTAAATTAACACCTATTTTTCTAATTGCCTTAGATTCTTATATTTGACAATGTCTTTATATGTATCTAAGTATGGTAACACCTCATTAGTATTATTCAGGATATACAAATGTGCTTGCAAAACCTCTTCTCTAGATTTTCTTATGTCATGTACACCTTTAGAAGATTTACTTATCAATATACGAGAATGCCAACATTTTTCAGGAAACCGGTAGATTTGGCTTTTGACAAGTACTTAGAACAAAACTCAATAGATTCCTTTGAATTGTATCTTTCAATAATGGAAGCTTCCGGATGACATTGATTCTTCACATATCCCTTCAAAATATTGATGTATCGTTCAACTGGATACATCCATCGCATATAAACTAGCCCACACAATTTGATTTCTCTTACAAGATGAATAACCAAATGTCCCATGATATCAAAAAATGATGGAGGAAAAAAATCTCTAGTTGACACAAGATAACAATAATTTCTTCTTCAAGTTCATCCAACTTTTGAGAGTCAATCTGTTTACTACATATCGAATTGAAAAATGAACATAGTCGAGTGATTGTATGCCTAACATTTTTCTGTAAGATTCCATGAATAGTCACCGGTAGTAATTGTTGCATTAGAATGTGAGAATCATGAGACTCTAAGCCTATTAGTTTCAAATAATTCATAAATACAAGACTCTTAACATTTGAAAAGTATCCTTGTGGTACCTTAACACCTTTAAGACATTTACAAAAACTTATTTTCTCTTCCTTCGAAAAAGTCTAACACATTGTGGGCAAGTATGTACGTTTACCAAATTGATATGATTCCACTAGCAAAGTAGAGAAGATTCTTTGACATTCTATGGAATCAAATTGAGTTGGAGAAAGAATAGGCACTTTTAATAGAATTGGATCAATGCTCTATGTTTCAAGAACTCACCAAAACTTGCACCAAACACCAAACTCACATGGAAGATCCATCTATTGCCAATTGAACCGGTTAAAATGTGTTTAAAAGCAAAAGAATCGAATAGAATGCTTCAAATATAGAATTGAACCGAACAAAACAAGCTAGAACAGAAATGAACCGAACATAAAGAAGCTAAACATATTTAGGAATTTCGTATGACATGAAGATGAAATGAAAAGATGAAGGAGAAAAGAACTTATGAAGATGGAGAGCTTGGTTGGTGGTCACGCCACTTGGAGTGTGAAGGCTCCAAGATAAGTGAGCAACTGCCGCCACTTGAGAGAACCAAGGCACTCAAGATAAGACAAGGTGTAGGAGAAGAGAAAGTTTTCACAATTCTCTCTCAATTTTAGTAGAGTTTCTCTATAGCCCAATTCCAATCTCAATTCTGAATTTTACAAGAGCCCACACCTCTATTCATAGTGTGAGGGTGATGGAAATTAGGTAGGAAAATTCAAATAAAACTCATCTGAAATTCCCACCAAAAACAAGTCACATGGGAGGTGTGACCTTTTTCTACTATGACACCTCCTAAAAACTACACCTACACCTACTCTCCTAAGTCACATGGACAATGTGACTTTATTTTACATATTCATACTCCTTTATTTAATATCCACACCTCTTACAAGAGTAAATCAAATGATGCTCTTTTATTTAATGCTTGGCCTTGCCCCTCATGGGATGGACTTGGACTTTTTGGGCTTTGGCCTTCTTGGGCTTGGGCTTGGGCCTCATCTTTATTTTATGTCTTCTTTTAATTTTGAGAAGACTAGAAGGAAGAACTTCAAATGTGAAGGTGAATGACCTCTTCCTTCATTAATAAAAGCCTCATTTATTTGATTCTCATCATACTCCTCGAGTTGGAGAGAATTCGTCCACGAATTTTGAATTCCTGCATATAACAAAGTCAGTTTACTTTTACAAGGAAAAGTGGAAGAAAAAGAAAAACATGACTTATCATTTGTAAATAATGGAATTTCAGAAAAGGAGGTTCTATAAATCGACCAAGTTGGAAATATTTGTTTGGGAATGATGATATCTTTTGGAAAAAGGCCTCTTAAATGGTGACAACCATTAGGAGGTATGAACAAATCATCCCTAACATTTTTTAACCAAGATGGTGTTGAAGTAAGAACCTTTGGTAATGAAAAAGATAAGGAAGGAAAACACCTTGGATGTGGAAGGATAAGACCCATGTCAATTTGGCCTTCTTTGTCTTTTTCATTTTTACTTGTGGTAGGTGGGTGAATTAAGTCTTGTTTTACCATGTTTATCTTTAAGATTTTCTTTTGTGGACAATGAAGAGCTATGTGCCCAAAACCTAAACATTTAAAACATTTGATATTTGAAGTTTTGGTAGGTGACTTAGGAGTAGAAAGATTTGTAGTAGAAACTTTTTTTGGAAACATGGTTTGTTTGGAAAAATTGGAAGGAGAAATTTGAGTAGAAACTTTGTTTGCATCCTTCCTAGAAGAGTTGTAGAAATCATCATCATCAGTATATTTGAAAGTTTTTTTCAAAAGATATGATTCCACCTTGAGGGCTTTGCGAAACACTCTCTTTAAAGAAGAATATTCTTTTAATTCTACAAAGTCTCTAATATCTCTTCTCAAACCACGTACAAACCATTTAATCTTTGACTCTTCATTAGCATGCATATTCATTTTAGTCAAAGTTGTTTCAAAATCTTTAAAGTATTCATCTACCATCTTATGTCCTTGAGGAAGCCTTTGGAACTTCAACAAGTGTTCCTTCCTAGAAGGAGGAACAAACCTTGCGCGCATACACTCTTTCAAAGCATTCCAAGAAACAATGGGAGGTCTCTTGCGATATATAATGTCCATTACAATTTTATGCCACCATTCTTTGGCATAGTCCAAAAAGGATAAAGAAACAAAACTAAGTTTTTGGTCATCTTGGACGTTATACACATGAAAATAATGGTCAACCTTAGCTTCCCAATCTAAATACACATTAGGATCACTATCACCATTAAAACTAGGGACTTTTTCACAAGAAACTTTGAACGCTTGGTGATCCTGCCTGTTGACCAGGACGCAAGAACCTTGCCTCGTCAAAGGATCGGCGTGTGCACCGCTTCTAACGTCTGCGATCTCTACTGGAATTGGCGAGTTAGGGTGCTCTTGTACACCTTCCCTGTGGTCTCGCCGGCCGCCTTCATAATCTGCACCACCTTCATCTTCGGCGATGCGCTTGCTCTGGCGATCTCCAATCACTTGGTCGCCTGAGTTTACCATCTGGCGACTTCATCTTCAACTGGGCGATCGCCTGGTATGCTGGAGATCGGAGCACGCCAACTTAATAACTGGCGATTACACGAATCCCCCGACTTCCTTCCCTTCTGCAACTCTGGCGCCTTGTCAACACGCCTACTCTGTGGCTTGGTGCCACGTCATCACTTCCGACTACCAGGGCGGTACACAAGCCCCCCAGTCTTAAGCGAAGACTTGTCCAGCGAAAAGACTGAAAGGGTCACGTCAACACCGATCTACGTGGCACTGACGCAGAATTCCAAGCGGTTGTACTTTCTGCTTCTCTGACGCTCCACCAAACCCCTCACCCATCGCTCGACACGTGGCTTCATCAACGGTTACCTTCAGTTACCATTTGCGCTTCCCAAACCCATTTCGAAAAAACCCTTAAACCCATTTTCACTCCACTGTTCCATCACTTTTCTTCGTATTCTCAAAAGCTCTAACTTTCTCCTGCAAAAAAGCTCTCAGTGTTCTTCAACATTCTGAATCACCAGCATCCTTCATCGTCTTCCTGATCATCAAAAGGTACCTCCTTTCCTTCTTCTGCTGGTTTTTCCTGCATTTTAACCGATTCGCATCATCCTGTAACTGTCTGGTGCATACGTTGTGGGTTGTTTTTCCATTTCTTCTTTCTCGTAACTTAGGGCTTCGTCAATCGTTGCAATGAACCTACGTTCGTTCGTTTTTCACCCTTCTCCCATGATCGAGTCAGCCTCTGCGAACTCTGATCATTTTTCCTTTTCTTCTTCCTTTGCAGCTTCGACAATGACTCGCACAAAGATCACCCCGAATCCTCCTCCTTCATCGCGAACCCCCTCTTCTCAAGCACTCAACCCACCGCGAGCACGCGGTGCTTCGTCTTCCCAGGCTGAGAGGCCTGCACCTTCCCGCCCCAACCCGGCCCAGGCTACTCCAACTGTCACCGGAGGAGCCTCCATTCCCCCACCAGACTTCAAAAACCTGTATCCCTGGGCCAACTCGACCCTCTTGAGGGAAACGTCTTCTGTGAACACTGCTGGGGCAGTTTTGCGGTTGACTAAGGGGGATGAGCCTCACCAAACATTCCACAAGGAGCACGATGAGAAGATGGTAGTGCTACCTTGCCCCCCTGGCCTGCCAGTTTGTGCTGACGACAAGGCGAGCAATGACGGGCCCTTCTGCTTCGTCTACACAACTCTGTTCAAGAAGGTGAAACTAAAGTTTCCCTTTACTCGTTTCGAGAGGGAGCTCCTCACCGAGCTCAACATCGCCGCCGCCCAGCTCCATCCCAACAGCTGGGCGTTTGTGCGAGCGTTCCAAGTGATGTGCGACCATCTGGGGTTGCCAGCATCCGTAGATGTGTTCTTATTCCTCTTCGAAGCCAAGCACCCAGGAGATCGCCTGTAGGTAAGCTTGAATGGGATTGCTGGGAGGTCGATCCTCTCCATCTTCCAGCAATCCTATAAAGATTGGAAGGGAAAGTTCGTCCAAGTGCGCCCCAACAACAAGGACGCTTCCCTACTCGACGGTTTCCCCTTGTACTGGGTGAACAAGGGGAACAAAGAGTCCAAGAGCTGCTTCAGGAGACCCAGAAGTCCTGATAGCATGGGCGCCTTGGACAAAGATCTCTGTTTCTTTTGGAAGAGTGTGGCGGACGCCAACATCACCTTCCTCACCACCACACTCATCAGCTTCGAGTTCTTCGAGGACCAACTCGAAATTCGAATAGGTTAGAACACCTAAGCTCTTGTTCTAATATTGCTTCTGTTAACTGTTTCTGGGCGTTTTGTGCGTTGTGCACAAGACTTTGGTTTTATTTTTCTGCACACTTTATCTGCTTTGCTGTTGCATACTGCCTTATGCATTTATCTTCTCTCTGAACTAACCCATGCATTTTTGCTCTATGCAGATAATATGTTGGGCCAGGGCAAACTCGCTGAATTGAGGGCGCTCACCCGAACCCACGGGTTGGCAACGGGCTCTCAAACAGTGCCAAACTCGGTGGTGGAGATCGCCGCCGCACAGGGTCGATCGCCACCTAAGGGCCCAGCTCCCTCCGATGTCCAACCCGCCGCCCAACGCAAAAAACTTGTCCTCAAAAGGCCCAAAAGGAAAGCTCCCCAAGTAGTCCATGAGGAGGAGGAAGAAGACGACGAGGTCACCGAGGATGGCCTTGTTACGAAGAGGAAGAGGGTGGCACCTTCTTCACCACCTGCCCCACCCCCTCTTCCAACATCAACACCTCCGTCCACGCCTGCTCCACCTCCAACTCTGCCATCTCCACCAGCTCCTGCCTCACCAGTCCAAGCCATTCCATTGGCAACTGCGCCACCTGCGGTTGAGGCCCCCGAGCCAAACTTCATGGAGGACCCCCCGAGCGCCTCCACGCCATATGTATCAGCTGGAGGGGGTCCTCCTTCAAATGCCTCAGCCGCAGATGTTGCTCCAATCGGGGATGAGGTTGCCCATACCTCTCCAATCCTGATTACCGAATCCCTGATGTCGCCACCACGCCCAGAAGCGCCTACTGAAGAACCAACTAAAGAAGGTGGCGACGAAAACCAACAACAGGCCCACCCAGCGCCTCTACAAGCAGCAAACCTCCCTCTTGAGGTCACGAGGATGTGGGAGCCTTTATCTGCCAAGCTGAAGACGATAGCAGAAGACATCCCCGCCATCATAACCAGAGCTGTGGAGAGCTCCACCAGGAAGCTCCAGGATGACCTCTTCAACCTTAGAACTGAGAATAGCACCATGAGGGTTGAGGTGGAGAAGTTCTCCTTCAATCTGACACTCGCGGAGATTGAACACTCCTGAGTAGAAGATGCAATGAGTACCGAGCTCAGGGTGGCGCGCAAGGAGGCCACTGAACTCCGCCATAAGGTGCAGCAACTGGCTCAAGAAAAGATCGAACTAGAGAGCAAGAATGTTCCTTATCGCGTCAGGGTGGCTGACCTGGAGGCTCTCATAAAAAGTGACGCCGCCAAGGTGAAGAAACTGGAGCAAAGGTCAGCCGACCGGGAGATCTTCCTTGGCAAGGTGGAGAAGGCGAGGGATGACGCCATGGCTGAGCTCGACGAAGCCAACAAGGAAAAAGGGGAGCTTGCTGCTGAACTGGGCAAGGTGCAAGCAGAATCCAAGAAGGTTGCTGAAGACCTTCTCCAGGCTCAAGAAACCAACGAACAACTCAAGAAGCAAGTTGAAAAGCTGGAGCAGCAGAATAAGGGGCTGAAAGAACAAACTGAAGAACTCAAGAAACAGATTGAAGAGCTTAAGAAGCAAATTGAAGAACTTAATCTGAGCTCTGCCCAAATTCTGGCTGCTGGATTCGAGGCTGCACGGGAACAGTTCGCCTGCTTGTTCCCCGATCTGGATCTCAGCATGGTGTCACTTAATAATGAGGTGGTGGATGGAAAAGTGGTTCCCGCCGAAGACTAATCAACTTACTCCATCCACTGCCCTTATACTTTCCTTTTGTGTATAACTTGTAATAAACTTTATATCTTCCCGTACATATGTTCTGAACTGATATTTACTTTTAATGACAAAGTCTGTGTATTTCCTCTTATGCCTTCTTCAACTGCTTTAACTTTCCTTGCACAGCTTGCTTCAAGAAATTAACTTAGCGATTTCGTAGGCACGATCTTATACTTAAATGTTTCGAACCACTTCAACTTCAAACGACAATCACCTTAACAACTCGTAATCTTAAGGCAATTAACCTTAGCGTAAAAATTACTCTTCAAGCAACAAACTTTAACTCAACTACTGGCTTAAAACATTGCTTCACCCGATCTGCTTCATCAAAACGGGTTTTTTAACTTTCTCGCCACTGTTTGAACTTTTCCTGGTCGCCAAAGGCTCTTGGCGATCAGCTTCTTTCCGGCTTCATGCCTTGGCCATTGTTCTTTGATCTGGGGGTAGAGGCGCCTCTCGGATCCTCCTCTACCTTCCTGAACTTCAGGACGAAAGACCGGGTGGCTAGGCGCTCTCTTCGAACCTACCTTAGCCACCTTCCGAACTTCGTCCCCCCTTGACACCATACCTGAACTCGTTCGAGACGAGAAGGATTTTATCTTGCCTGAACTCGCTCATGGGCGATAAGGTCTTTAACTCGCCTGAACTCGCCCATAGGCGAGAAGGTCTTCTAACTCGCCTGAACTCGCTCATAGGCGAGAAGGTCTTCTACTTGCCTCTACATTGCCCCAGGGGTTACATCTTCTCGCCCCCAGAAACACCGAGGACTTTTCGCTGATGCCTCTACATTGCTCCAAGGGTTACATCTTCTCGCCCCCAGAAACACTGAGGACTTTTCACTGGTGCCTCTACATTGCCCCAGGGGTTACATCTTCTCGCCCCCAGAAACACTGAGGACTTTTCACTCTTCCTCGCCTGCACTCGCTCGACGACGAGGAGGTCTTTAACTCGCCTCAGGACGCGCGAGGGCGTGAGGTCTTTTAACTAGTGCCTCCGATCGCCGAAAGACGATGAGGACTTTAACTCTAACTCGTGCCTCCGATCGCCGAAAGACGATGAGGACTTAGAACTTTAACTGATGCCTCCGATCGCCGAAAAACGATGAGGACTTAAAACTTTTAACTGATGCCTCCGATCGCCGAAAAACTATTAGGACTTAAAACTTTAACTGACGCCTCCGATCGCCGAAAAACGATTAGGACTTAAAACTTTAACTGATGCCTCCGATCGCCGAAAAACGATCAGGAATTAAAACTTTTTAGAAAGCATGCAATATATCTTTAACTTGCCTTAAGTCACATATAAGTGACAAGGTCTTTCTTCAAAACTTTCTGAAAACAACAGGCACGCAATCTAAAACAACTTGTACTTTGAAAACTTCTCTTTATTGGGTGGCCTCATTAAAAACCCTCTTTAGGGAGAAAAGAGTGCCCCCTTCAAACTGTTTTAACAGAGACATTGTAATGTAACTTTGTGTTTATCTTTACTTACAAAGTTCTCAACTGTAATACAACTTCAGGTGCGTGGCGTTCCAGGTGCGAGGAATCGCCCCTCCTTCCAATGTCTCTAAGCGGTAGGCGCCGTTCCCGAGCGCCTCGGTTATTCTGAACGGTCCAGTCCACTTGGGCGACAGTTTATTCTCCATCTCGTACTGGTGGGCTTTCCTCATCACCAGGTCGCCTTCTCTAAACTGTCTCGGCCTCACCTTCGAGTTATATCTTCGTTCAATCCTTCTCTTCACCGCTTCAGCCTTCAATCTTGCCTCTTCCCTGACCTCATCCAGTAGATCCAGGTTCAGCCTTCTCTCTTCATTCGAGTCTTCCTCTACGAAGTTCTGGAATCTCGGCGAGCTCTCCTGGATCTCTACTGGAATCATTGCATCACACCCATAGACCAAGCTGAACGGGGTCTCATGGGTTCCTGACTGCTCGGTGGTGTGGTACGCCCAGACTATACGGGGTACCTCCTCAGCCCAGCTTCCCTTGGCTTTCTCTAGCCTTCTCTTCAAACCTCTCAGCAACACCCGATTAGCTGACTCCACCTGGCCATTTGTCTGAGGGTGCTCGACGGATGCAAACACTTGTTGAATTCCTACCCCTTCGCAAAGCTTCTTCAACAGGTGGCTTGCAAACTGAGTCCCATTGTCCGACACCAGGCGCTTAGGCACTCCAAACCGACACACAATGTTCTTCCACACGAAACCTTCGATCTTGTGTGCGGTGATCTGGGCCACTGGTTCTGCTTCGATCCACTTGGTGAAATACTCAATCGCCACCACCAAGTACTTCATCTGCCTGATCGCCAGCGGGAAAGGTCCCAGGATGTCTATTCCCCAGGTATGAAACGGCCAAGGGCTGTAGATCGACTTCAACTCCTCGGGAGGCGCCTTTTGCCAATCGGCGTGCTGTTGGCATTGTTTGCAACACTGGGCATACTTCTTGCAGTCTTCTCTCATCGATGGCCAGTAGTAACCTGCACGGAGAGTCCTCGCGGCCAGAGCTCAACCCCCGACGTGGCTTCCGCATATACCTTCGTGGATCTCTGCCATGATTCTCGTGCACTTCTCGCCATGTACGCATTCCAGGAGTGGGTGAGTGAACCCAAACCTGTACAGATCGCCATCAATCAACGTGTACTTGGTAGAATTTTTCTTTACCTTCCTAGCCTCTGTTGGATCCAGTGGGAGGAGGCCATCTGCCAGGCACCGCTTGTACTGTGTTATCCAGGTGTCTGGCTCATGGATAGCGCACACCTGCGTCATGTTCACCTTCTCTCCTCGACATGCTCTAACTCTCGGCAATCTCAGAGTTTCTTGCGTCAGGGACTTATGACTTCTCGCTGCTTTCTCCGTCGACTTGCTTATCTGAAGAACCAGGTGATCTGCCACAAATGCTCTTGGCGTCTTCAGAGTTTCTTGAATCACCGTCCTCTGTCTACCCCCCTTGCCTGAACTGGCGAGCTTAGCTAGCAAGTCAGCTCAGGCATTTTGCTCTCTGGGCACATGCACTACCTCAAAGGAGGCAAAGGAACTCTTCAATTCCTGCACATACTCCAAGTAAGCCGCCATTTGTGGATCTTTAGCCTGGAACTCGCCTGTTACTTGCCCTGTGACTAGCAGCGAGTCACTCTTAGCCATTAGCACCCTGGCTCCCATCTCTTTGGCCAGCAAAATCCCGGCGATCAGCGCCTCATATTCTGCTTGATTGTTACTGGCTTTGAAGGCAAATCTCAAAGATTGTTCGATCAGCACGCCGTTGGGTCCTTCCAAAATGACTCCAGCACCGCTACCCTGCTGGTTCGACGATCCATCCACCGAGAGTACCCAACGAAAATCGTCCCCTTCAACTCGTGCCGCCTCAGATGAGAGCTCAACCACGAAATCCGCAAAGATTTGCCCCTTGATCGGGCCTCATATTTAATATCAAACTCTGACAATTCTACTGCCCACTTCACCATCCTTCCCGCAACGTCAGGCTTCTTCAAGACCTTCTGGATGGGCAGGTCAGTCATCACCAGTATGGTGAAGCTATGGAAATAGTGGCGCAACCTCCTCGCCGAGAATACCACAGCCAGCGCAGCCTTTTCCAGGGCCTGATATCTCGTCTCGGGGCCCTGCAACACCTTACTCACAAAATAAATAGGCTTCTGAGCCTGATCTTGATCCTGGGCGAGCACCGCACTCACCGCCCTCTCAGTTATAGCAAAATACAACCTGAGAGGGGTTCCCACCAGCGGTTTGCACAAAACCGGCGAGCTCGCCAGATACTCCTTCAGCTTGACGAAGGCTTCCTCGCACTCCTTCGTCCAAACAAACTTATTATTGCGCCTCAAGCACTGAAAATAGGGATGGCCCTTTTCTCCGCTAGCTGACACGAAGCGAGACAGGGCTGCCATCCGACCTGTTAGCTGCTGGACTTCTTTCACCGTAGCTGGGCTCCTCATCGCCGAGATGGCGGCACACTTATCAGGGTTGGCCTCTATGCCTCTTTCAGTCAAGAGGAAACCCAAAAACTTTCCAGCCTCCACGCCGAAAATGCATTTCTCTGGATTAAGCTTTAATCTGAACTTGGCGATCGTCGTGAACAATTATTCCAAGTCTGCAACGTGCTTGCTCTTTTCCGGCGAGGTCACGACCATGTCATCGACGTACGCTTGCACGTTCCTTCCCAGCATCGGTGCAAGTACTCGATCCATCAGCCTCTGGTACGTGGCCCCCGCGTTCTTCAGCCCAAACGGCATCACCTTATAGCAATAGCACGATCTCTCCGTCATGAAGGCTGTCTTCTCTTCATCCATGGGATGCATCTTGATCTGATTGTACCCCGAGAAGGCATCCACGAAGCTCAGCAACTTACACCCTGCAGCACTATCTACTAGGGCGTCTATGCTTGGTAAAGGATACGAATCCTTTGGGCAAGCTTTGTTCAGGTCAGTGAAATCGGCGCACATGCGCCATTTCCCGTTACTCTTCTTCACCAGCACGACATTTGCCAGCCATTCAGGGTACTGGACTTCCCTGATGTGGCCTGCGGCGAGGAGTTTCTGTGTTTCGTCCCTGATCGCCTGCCTCCTCTCCTCGTTGAACTTTCTTCTTCTTTGTCGTACTGGTCTCACCAAGTTATCCATCGCCAGATGATGGCACAAGAAGTCGGGGTCGATCCCGGGCATGTCCGAAGCGGACCATGCAAACGCGTCCAGATGCCGCTCAATCACCTTGGCGATCTGGTCCTGGAGCTCAACCTCCAGGGATCTTCCCAGCTTGAAGATCTTTCCCCCGATTTCTCTCTCGAGCCACTGCTCGACGGGTTTTGGTCTGGTTTCTCTGGCGATCACCGCCCTGGCGATTCCCAGTTCTCTCGCTTCCTCAGGGCGATTCCTTGCCTCTTCCTCTTCCAGACCGGCATTCCCCTCCCCTAGCTCAGCATCCACCATCTCCACGTCCCTTCCGGCGGTCTCCTCTGTTACCGTCGATCTAGGCTTCACACCAGGAGGTGGGGTGGTCGTTACGTAACTCACCGATCTCTTGTTTTTCAGGCTATTCTCATAGCACTTCTTTGCTTCCTTTTGATCGGATTTGATGGTGATAACCACCCCCTCCATGGACGGCAACTTCACCTTCATGTGCCGGGTCGACGGTATGGCACCTATCCTGTTGAGCGTGGGCCTTCCCAACAGGATGTTGTATGCTGAAGGAGCGTTTACAACGAGGTATTTGATTTTCTCCGTTCTTGAACCCGCCACATCTGTAAACGTTGTCCTCAATTCTATGTACCCCCTGACCTCCACCTGGTCACCAGCGAACCCATACAAACACCCTCCATAGGGCCTCAGCTGGTCAAGGGGCAGCTCTAGCTGCGTGAAAGTCGGCCAAAACATCACATATGCCGAGCTTCCTTGGTCCACCAGCACCCTGTGGACCTTTCTTCCTGCCGTGATCAACGAGATGACTATGGGATCGTTGTCATGAGGCACAACGTCCCGAAGATCTTGCCTGGTGAACGTAATGTCCACATCCGGCGAGTGATCTTCAAACATATCCACCGTCATCACAGACCTCGCATACCTCTTCCTCTGTGATGCGGTGCATCCACCACCCGAGAAACCTCCTGTAATGGTGTGGATTTCTCCGTGTGTAGGCATCTCGTGCTGCTGAGCCTCTCCACCTGCTGGTTGGGAGCTCGACGCGCCCCCCGTCCTTCTGTCCAGCAAATAGTCATTTAGGAACCCGCTCTTTACCAGATCGTCGAGCTGGTATCCTAATGCTAAGCACGAGTCCACTGTATGGCCAAAGCCCTGGTGAAACTCACACCAGGCATCTGACTTTGGTCCCAGCACCCTGTCGCCCACCTTTTCTGGCGCCTTCAACCTAGCGGATATATTGGGAATGGCGATCAGATCCGCCAATCCCATGACAAACTTGTGCTTAGGCGGGCGATTGTATTCCCGGCGTGCTGGTTGCTTGGCCCCTGCCCTTCTTCTTCCTTGGATCATAAGGATGGCGAGTCCTCTGATCCCTCCTGGTCGTCGCTGTCTCCAGCACCCTCTGTGGCTGGATCCTGGTCTGGGCGCGTGGCCTAGTGGGGGCCACGCTTCCTCTATTCTCGGCGACTTCGCTCTCGTCGGCGATGTGGGCCACCGCAAGTCGCTTGACCTCAGCAAACGTGGCTGGGTGTGCCCTGATCAACGCCTCGCAGAATGGTCCCGGCAACACGCCCTTCTTAAATGCATAGACTAGCATTTCTTCATCTTTGGCCGGCGATCTGACCATTTGCGCTCCAAAGCGATTTAGGTAGTCCCTGAGGGAGTCCCCCTGATACTGCCTTATATCAAACAGGTCGTAAGACACCCTGGGCGGTGCCTTATTCACGATGTACTGCTCGACGAAAATCTTCGAGAACTGTTGAAAACTGGTTATGTGACCGTTAGGCAGGCTCACAAACCATTCCAGCGCCGTTCCCTGGAGCGTGCTCACAAACATCTTGCAATACACGGCGTCTGATCCCCCTGACAGCATCATCTGCGTATGGAACGTGGTGAGATGAGCTTCAGGATCCTCCACGCCGGTGAAAACAGCCTTAACCGGAACCACGCTCGCAGGAATGGGTGTGTCAGTAATCGCCTGATCGAAAGGCATAGGAAAAACACGAGGTGGCGACGACGGCGCGACCTCTTCAGCAACAGGACGCCCCTGCTGCTCCTGAAGAGCTTGACGCAGCTCCTCAGTCACCTTGCTAAGCTTGTCATTCCTGGCCCGAGAGGCGGCCAGGTCCTCGTGCATTCTCGCCTGTTCTATGCGCGAGGCTTCCACAGTTGCCTGCAACGAGCGCATAATTTCTACCATCTGCGCCATGGTCATGGCGGCGGCGCCTTCAGCAGTGACGGGCGCAACTGGACTTGAACGATTGCTTCTCATTTTTCTCATGAAACTTAGCGAATCACAGAATGCAGCGAACAACACTTACTTCAGCTACGATCGACTCAGTGATCAATCGAAAAAAACTCCGCAAGAAAACTCAAGAACACCGCGAACCTACAAAGAAACCTGCAACGACACCAGAAACCACCGCTTCTCCTACGGATAACCAAACGAGCGAAAGAACTCAAACTCCACCGAACAAATCACGCGTAAACAGCAGAAAACCTCACTTCACCGATCAAAAATCTAAACGAACGGTATAAATCGCGAAATCACCGAACAAATCTCAAGCGAACAGCGAACGATGGTTGCACCAGCACACAACCACGCAGAAAACTACGAAAACCTCCAAGAACTCACGCTGTGGATGAGAGCAAGTTTTACACGGCCCCACGGTGGGCGCCTGATGATCCTGCCTGTTGACCAGGACGCAAGAACCTTGCCTCGTCAAAGGATCGGCGTGTGCACCGCTTCTAACGTCCGTCCTTCTTCAGAATCCACCTCAAGAACCTGCAAAAGAACAGAGTGGCGCCGCTGTGGCCGATCGCACTCCAACGCCCAAGTCAGCGACTGAATCACCAAATACTAAGAGAAAACTAAGAACAGGAACCGTGCAAAATTCTCTCTCAGCGTACTCAAGTTCTCGCAAGCGTAAAGAGTGTAATCTGAACGTGCGTACCTCAGAAAGTTCGTTGAGAACTCTTATATACCTGGTCACTTTCTCTCTCCTGGCAGTTACAGACCTGGACACGTGGCTCGCATCCAGTCGTACACGTGCCACCATCTGGAGCCTCCTTGACTTGGGCGCTGCTTCTGACTCTCTTTTTGGCTAAGTTACTTATGCATGGTACTGCCCAGTGCATAGCTAACTTGGGAGCGCGATCTCTACTGGAATTGGCGAGTTAGGGTGCTCTCGTACACCTTCCCTGTGGTCTCGCCGGCCGCCTTCATAATCTGCACCACCTTCATCTTCGGCGATGCGCTTGCTCTGGCGATCTCCAATCACTTGGTCGCCTGAGTTTACCATCTGGCGACTTCATCTTCAACTGGGCGATCGCCTGGTATGCTGGAGATCGGAGCACGCCAACTTAATAACTGGCGATTACACGAATCCCCCGACTTCCTTCCCTTCTGCAACTCTGGCGCCTTGTCAACACGCCTACTCTGTGGCTTGGTGCCACGTCATCACTTCCGACTACCAGGGCGGTACACTTGGTGATATCTTTGGTCACGGTTATAGCTCTCTTCATGAGAATGATGGTGAGGCCTCCTTCTTCTATGTTCCTCTTCACGGCCATGATCATTGGAAGAACCTCTAGATGATGGTGTATGAGAATGACGTTCTCCATTGATTGATTTAGAGGACCTAGTTTGCTTCATTTCAACTCTTTGTAATCTTTCCTTCAACTTTCTTATAGCTTCATTATTGAGATTAATGGTTCGTTTTGCCTTTTTTAATTCATCAAGAGCAGAAGCTTTGCTAGAAGAATGCTGTTTGGAAGAACCACTGCTGGAATATGAAGCCATTTATAAAAGAAAACAGCAAACAAAACAACAAACAATGTGAAGAAAACAAAGTTAGCAAAATAAATTGGAACCAAACTGCCGAAGTGAAGTGTCACGTAAATCACTCCAAAGAAAGAATGCTCCCTTTACCAAGCTGATCTTGAGGCCTTGAGTGACCTCAAATGAAATATGTCAAAGCAAGAGCACACAATCTTCAAAGCCAATCACCACAAAACCAATGAATAATGAAAGACAAGCAAGAAAAGGTATAAGCAAGAAAAGGCTATAACAAAAGGAATACTAGATGTATGACAAACTCAAAGAGTATTGAATAAAAGACAAGCAAGAAAATAAGGTACTCAATGAAAAAGAAGGCACACAAAAAGATACCTAAAGAAAAGCACTAGAGTAGATGAAGAAAACAAAAACAGAACTACTGGAAAATATTTTTGTGCAAACTGTGCTTGATGTTCACCGATTTATCTGGAATGATATAAAGCGAACTGGATTATGAAATTTTAACCACATAAAGTTTAAGATCTTAGCTCAACAATGGCACTGGAATTACTCAAAAACAATAAGCCAATTAATTGAGATAAACTTTTCAAAATCACTGCCAGATTACCGTATTTTTTCGGCAGAATTGCACACTATTTATATTTTATTTATCATTTTTTTTGTACTTTGAATTTTTAAGTACTTCTTTTTTTCTACTCTTTTATAACACTTTGAGAAACACAAATCCAGAATTTCAGAAATTTCAAGTGAGTAAATCAGTTGCAATAAATCGAAACAGTGAGCACGTTTTCAGAAAAACAGAGGAATCCTAACAGGAATGAAAAACAGAATTAAGAACTAGCAAAGACATAATGGAAATGATGTATAGATCTAAAATACAAGTATGGACTCAATACTAAAACAGAAAATGCACAAAGGATCAAGACACAAGTTCAGGAAAAAAAAACTGTATTACACCAAAGCAAGAAACAAAAAAATTCAATAAAAGTACTACAAGAAGTGATGACATTCTTGGAAAAACATGACTATGACCAAACTTGTATGGATTCAAAAAGGAAAAGACACAAACACATGATAGACACAATTAAGAAAACAACAATAAAACTCAAAATTAAGCCTAAAAACAGAAAGATAAACAACAAGAATTATAGAGCTCTTGAATTAAAAGTGCAACACAACTCAAATTTAAACAAGAACAAACCTAAACTTTAGATACCACATGATATGATTCCACTAGCAAAGTAGAGATGATTCTTTGACATTCTATGAAATCAACTTGAGTTGGAGAAAGAATAGGCACTTTTAATAAAATTGGATCAATGTTCTATGTTTCAAGAACTCACCAAAACTTGCACCAAACACCAAACTCACATGGAAGATCCATCTATTGCCAATTGAACCGATTAAAATGTGTTTAAAAGCAAAAGAACCGAATAGAATGCTTCAAATACAGAATTGAACCGAACAAAACAAGCTAGAATAGAAATGAACCAAACATAAAGAAGCTAACCATGTTGTTCCGTCCGGTTGACCGGGACGTCTTCGTGCGCGACCTCAACCGTCAGCTAGGGTCTCCTTCCCACTGGTTACCTGTGGAATCCTGCAAAAAAGAGGACAAAGAGGCGCCCTAGTGGCCGTTTGCACTCCGACGCTCAAGTCAGCCAGCAAGAAACACCAAAACTGTTCACCTACGTCTCTGAGCACCGCGTATGGCACTCTGAAGGTGGTAAAATGGACTGTGTATTGTGTGTGTGTTCTCTCCCTCAGGCAAAGATATTCCCCAGTCACTTGTACGTAACCTTGAAGCACGAGTAAGCAACCAGAGAGTTCTGGTAAATCTGCCAAAAGTTCGAACCCCGTTTCCAACATTCTCCGCGCTATTTAAACTACCTAAGCATTAAAGCGCCTTAAAGCGCCTTTAATTACGAATGTAACGCACTCAATCAGCGTATTTAAAAACGTAGCGCATTTAAGACGTTGAAACGCTTGGGAGCCATTATAGTACCTGAATGCTCGAAAGGGAAACTGTATTGAATGACTTTAATTACCTGGCACCTGACTAAAGGGTGTTTCCATTCTGACATGGCTGTTGTACACGTGGAGGGCCTCACGACGCCGTGACCCCATCTGGGGGCGTTTCGGCCCACCTGGGGACGTTTCTACGTGTGAGTCCTCCTGCTTGGGAGTGCTACTGCGCTAGGGGTGACTTTTTGGGTGCCAACTCATGCCCCCAATCATCTAGTCACTTACTCTGAGAGCGTATCTGCCTTCCTCTCGTACCCTGCACCCGGTTACCCTGGGCGTGACCTTCCTCTTGGGTCGTATTTGTCCCGAAGGCGTCTCTGGGGCGGCAGGGGTACTTCACGAGTCAGGCTGCCCTACACTGATGCTATCACTATGGCCTTGAAGCCACCTTTTCCTTCTCTTTATCGCTCCCCCGAGCTATCGGGACCTGAGGCCTTCCCACGGCGTCGCTCCCTCCATGGTCTTTCCTACCCATGGGTATCGGGGAACCACACTGTGATTGCCTTGCTTTAGCACTGTTTGATCTGGCGACGCCCTGGTTGGGCGACGCCTTCACCTTGGCGACGCCTTGTCTTGGCGACGCTTCCTCTTGGCGATGCTGACACTTGGCGTCTCTCCGCCTAGGCGACGCCCTACGTTGACTTTGACTCTCCAGTCGTTGACTTTGGCCTTGACTTAGTCAACGCCCGGATACGGGACGGTACACATGTTTAGGAATTTCGTATGACATGAAGATGAAATGAAAAAATGAAGGAGAAAAGAACTTATGAAGATGGAGAGCTTGGTTGGTGGTCACGCCACTTGGAGTGTGAAGGCTCCAAGATAAGTGAGCAAATGCCGCCACTTGAGAAAACCAAGGCACTCAAGATAAGACAAGGTGTAGGAGAAGACAAAGTTTTCACAATTCTCTCTCAATTTGAGTAGAGTTTCTCTATAGCCAAATTCCAATCTCAATTCTGAATTTTACAAGAGCCCACACCTCTATTTATAGTGTGAGGGTGCTGGAAAATAGGTAGGAATATTCAAATAAAACTCATTTGAAATTCCCACCAAAAACAAGTCACTTGGGAGGTGTGACCTTTTTCTACTATGAAACCTCCTAAAAACTACACCTACACCTACTCTCCTAAGTCACATGGACAATGTGACTTTATTTTACATATTCATACTCATTTATTTAATATCCACACCTCCTACAAGAGTAAATCAAATTATGCTCTTTTATTTAATGCTTCGCCTTGCCCCTCATGGGATGGACTTGGGCTTTTTGGGCTTTGGCCTTCTTGGGCTTGGGCTTGGGCCTCATCTTTATTTTATGTCTTCTTTTAATTTTGAGAAGACTAGAAGGAAGAACTTCAAATGTGAAGGTGAATGACCTCTTCCTTCATTAATAAAAGCCTCGTTTATTTGATTCTCATCACAACTTCTCGTTGTGCCAATTCCTCTCAAATATTCATCTCAGTCAAATCCAGACGTGCATTCACACCATCATTTGTTTTTCCTTTAATGATTAGAAGTGTTCCTATTAAATTGTCACACACATTCTTTTTTGCATGCACTACATATATACAGTGTCTGACATCTAACTTACACCAATACGAAAGATAAAAAAAGATTGATCTCTTCTTTCATATTTCAGTCACAATTTGCTTCTTCATTTTTTCCAAAAGGCACATTAACATTTTTTATCTTTTCATAAATTTGAAGGCCACTTATTTTGTGGGAAAAAATCCATGTTCTTGGTATCCATTGAAAGCTTTTTTCAATCTACGATATGGGTGGTATTTTGTTAGAAATATACGATGCCCAAGATACACGGTCTTCCTTCTATGGTTCAACTGCTTATATGATGTATTCTCTTCACATATTGGACATTCTTTATGACCTTTCACACTATAACCTGACAAGTTTCCATATGCAAGGAAGTCATTGACAGCACAAAATAACATTGCATGCAATCGGAAATATTCATTCTTAAACGCGTCAAACACAACAACCCTTTCATTCCAAAATATTTAAATCTTCAATGAATGGATTAAGATAAACATTTATGTCATTTCCAGGTTGTTTAGAACTAGAGATCATCATAGATAACATGATGTATTTGCACTTCATACAGAAAGCAGGAGGTAAGTTGTACAGATAAAGGAATTTGTGAAGCTATAGAGAATGGACGGAGACTGATAGTAAGAAAGCCAAGTTTGATTGGATTGCAAAAAATATCATAACTTCTACTTTAAGCTGTGATGAATTTTTCAGGGTGTCACAATGCAACTTTGCAAAAGAAATGTGGGATATTCTTGAGGTCACACATGAGGGAACCAATGATGTGAAGAGGGCAAGAAAGCATGCTCTCATCCAAGAATATGAATTGTTCAGGATGCAAAAAGGGGAAACAATTTTTTATGTGCATAAACGTTTTTCTCACATTTTGAATCACCTAATGAGTCTTGGAAAAAGCTTTGACAAAGAGGAGTTGAACATTAAAATTTTAAAGTTTCTTGACAGGTCTTCGCCGCCAAAGGTGATGTGACCCAAAAACACATGAAGATGACCAAGGATGCTAAACTTGAAGGATCATCTCAACAAGCAAATAAAGATGCCATCTATAGGAGGAATGGTCAAGGACCAAAACATTTGAAGTTCTTCCTACCAGTGTTCTTAACATTTGTAATTTCTTTAGAGTATATTTAAAATAGAACATAAAATGGAAGTATGAAAAGGAGTATAGGACTTATTAGAAGTAGTACCAAAAGTCACACTTTCCATGGAGTATGTGACTTTTTGGGCGGCATTTTCAATGCCTTTTCACTTCCCTTTGCCTTGTTATGACCGAACCTCTAATCTATATAAGGAGGTGCTTGGCTCTTGTAAAGACACATTAAATATTGAACTTTGAAGTAAAGTTACTCTTCTCAAATTGAGAGAGATTTTGTGAGACTTGTTCTCTTTCTCCTAGTCTTATCTTGTGAGTCTTTGGGAGCTCTCAAGTGGCGGCATTCCTCACTCATCTTGGAGCCATTCACCTTCCAAGTGGCGTGAACCATTCCCTTTGCATCAACCACATAAGTCTTTCCAACCTTTTCATCTTCTTCTTCCATTTTCATTCCATATCAAACTCTAAACATGTCTTGTTCATTTGTTCTTATTTTCAATCGGTAGAAAGTTCTTATCCTTGATTTTAATTCAGTAGTTTGTTTTTATTTCTTGTTTTAATCGGTTGGAATTGCTTGTTTGATGTTCAAATCGGTTCATGTGTCTTTAGTTTGTTTTCAATCGGTTCATCTTCTTGAAATGGGTTTCTATTCGGTTTGTGTTGTTCTTCATTGTCTTTGTTTGTGTTCTTGAATTGCTTGAAGAATCTTGATCCTAATTCCTAAAAGTGTCACATAATGATTCATCTCCTAATCAACTCACATCAAAAGGTTACTGCCATTTCTGAATCAAAGGATCTAACATCCATGGTAACAACCTTATTGTTTGGTAAGCTAAGGGAACATGAACTTCAAATGAATCGGTTGTTTGTCCAAGAAAGTGAGGATAAACACATCAAAGGAATAGCCCTGAAAATAGCTGGCACAAAAGATATAAAGATTCTAGTGACAGTGAAGAAGACACAATGAGTTTGCTATAAAAAAGGTTCAGCAAATTCTTGAAGAAGAACAACAAAGGTCAATCTTCTAAAAGGTATAATTCCAAGAAAGTGAATGATTTCAATGCTAGCAAATACACATGCTTTGGCTGTGGTGGGCAGGGACACATCAAGGTAGATTGTGCTAATAATGAGAACAAAGAGAAAACAGAATTCAAAGGAGAAAGAAGAGGAAAAACCAAGAAAGCCTAGGTAGCTTAGGATGACAATGAAGTGTCATATTCCAGTTATTCAGAAGATGCAGAATCTAATCTGTGTTTGAAGGAATCAACATCAAGTAGTGTTAGGTCATCTTTTTTATCTAAAGGTGACAACTATTATCAACTTCTTGAGGCTTTTAAAGAGACTCATGAATGGGCAAATAAGTTGGCTCTCACAAACAATAGATTAAAAGGTTTGAACAACTGCCTGTAAACTAGAGTTAAAAGCTTAGAAGAAGAGCTGGATAATTCCATGAATGATTTTGAAAATCTTGAACTTATTTACAAAACCTCTTCTTGTGAGTATGACTCAAGTTCTTGTGAAAATTGCAAAATCCTTGAAAACAAAGTTTTTTATCTTGTGAAAACTGTGGATAAACTCACAAAAGGAAAATCAAATTTTGAGAGTGTGCTAACATCTCAAAGTTGTGTATTTGGAAAATCAGGTCTTGGTTTTTATCCACAAAACAAGAACAGTAAAAGTTCAAAACTGTTTTCAACCTTTGCATAAAAACAATCGGTTAAAAACTCGAAACAACTGATTGTTTCTTGCTTCCATTGTATGAAAAGATGGAATTTTGTTAGATACTGCAAAATAAGGAAATTTCTTGTTCCAATTGCATATTAAAGTGGATTCATAAGTTTCATAAAGTTTCTTATGATCAAACTAACACTTATGGATCCAAATTTTTTGAAGGATCAAATCTTGGTACTTGATATGTTCTCTTTACAAGACTTTGCTTCCATATTGAAGGATTTGTATATTCTCGCTTTCATGGATGCAAATACTCAAGATAGAGCCTTGGTTTTGGAATTATGAATTGTTTCAAATCTGTACAATGATCTTGAAGGATAATTCTTGTTTTTCCTATGCTTGAACATTTTGTTTTAAATCCAATTTCGTGATTTCACATTTAGCTTCTGGATTATTTTGTTATGTATTTCTTCTATTCTCAAGCAAACATTATGTACTTTAATATGTATCTTTGTCTTTTTAGTTTCTTTTGAAGAATTTGATTTTATTAAAACTCAAATTGTTGTCACAGAAAATCAATCGATTGTTTTCACGAAATAACCGATTATTTCTGCCCTGGCAACACTGTGGTCAAATCTGCTATAATTCTTTGTGCTTTGATTCATATTTCTGATCAAACCAGTGTCGTTAGTAGTCAATGGTGCATTTATTAATGCTTTGAACATGTATTCTGTGCAATTACTGCTCTTTATAGAATATATTCCTCTTTGTATTGGAAATTTAAACCTTTTTAAGGTTGGTCAAATCAGCATGTGATTTCTCTCTTTGTGCTTTCTTTTAGGGTCTTACAGGTTGCTTTATTGCCTCTAATTTGATTCTTTTTCGTTTGAATTTCAACCCATTAAATGCCAAAGCTTTGACTGCCTTTTTCTGGTTATAAATTAGTGTGGTTATTAGTTGTTTTTCTTCACAAGAAACAACCAGCTATTTTCTCTCCTGCTCTAATCTGTTTCTGCAGTTTGCCTACACTCTTTTTCTCTCACTGAATTATGGAACCAACCCCTCCGTCATCCAAAAGGATGAAAACAAGGGCTGTGAGATGCGGAGGTAAACTTGAAAGTTGGTTTGCGTGAGAAACATAATTGATTGAGAAATACCTACATGAGACAAGTAGGAAAATAATCAATATTCCTAAACTGATTTCCATCAGCTGGATGAAGCAGCAAAAGCTCATTGAAGTAAGGAACCTGTTGAAGGAGCAAATGCTGAAGGGGTTTCTTGAAATGTTTGGAAATATCCAGATTTGGTAAAAGTATTCTATACAAACCTTCAATTTAATGGTGATAATCTTTGCTCTCATGTTAAAGGGGTGGACATTGAGATTACCCATGAGGTTTGAACTAGCATAATCGGGTTGAAGTACACTAGACTGAGAATCAATAAAGGTAATATAGGAGTGGTGAAAGAATTTAACAAGATGAAATTCTACAAGAGTTGCCTTAAATATCCTCTCTCAAAAGTGAGGAATTTTTCTGTTAGAGGATTAAAGCTGGATGAAAGGCTCATTGCCTTCATCATCTCCTGGATGCTCACACCAAGGGGCAGCAACCATTCCACTATTTCCAAAGAATATTTGGTTCTGATTAAAGTAAAGCTGAATTTGATTCACATCTTTAAGGACCACAAGCAAAAAGAAACAAGGTTAAGTGATTTCCATTATCCCTATGCCATTTTGATTTCTAAATTTCTGCATTATTTTGCAGTGGATTTACAGGAAGAACATTGCCTTAACTGTTTCTAGTTGCTGATATAACTCTGATAATTTTAGCTAGTTATTCCTTTATTTTAATTGGTTGTTTTTCTGTTGCTGCACCTATGTATGTGTATCTGGTTTTCACACTAATTTGGTTGATCTTCCTCTTTGGAAATCACCTAGTGGAAACAGGTTTTGTGGTGCTTGATGTATCTGAAATAGATTATCTTGTGTTTTTACATCTGTTTTTGATTGCAGATTGTGCTAAATTCTAAACAAAGCATTCCAAAGCAACCCAGGGATTTGTCTTCATCAAATAGGGGGAGAATGTTGAAAATGAAGCTTTGATGCCTTCAAATCTGTGAAGAGAACTTGATGCCTGTGCTGCTGTTTGGGGTTTAGTTCTAGGTAGTTTAGAATTTGTAAAATTCATTCTTAATCCAAAGCACAGTTGAATCAATCTAGTTTTTAAAATGAAAAGTGTTTTTCTAAGCTAAGTGAAAAACAACCAGTTGATTTCTCGATTTAGTCGGTTGTTTTACACCCAACTTGTTTGGAGGGTTTTCAAATTGTTTTTGACATGGTTGACTAACTGTCAAAACTAATTCAACCGATTAAAACAACATTTCAACCGGTTGATTTTTGAATTTCTTAACAGCTTTTCAAAAACCTGTTAAATTTGTTTTCAGTTAATTTGAAACTGTTTTGGCTCGTGTTTAACTGCCTAAAACAGCTAGTTTGAAGAGCTATAAAACTGGGTTACCCTCCATAATTGAAAATACAGAAAGAGAGATTAAGAAACTGTTTTGGGGAAGATTTGATTCAAGCTTTGCAAGATTTCCTAAGGCTGTGCAATTGGTTCAAGAAGTGAATTAGAACTCTGTGATTTCCTGTACACCAGGTGTAATTTGTTCCTTCTATTCTTGTAATTGTTTTTCATTTTTTATACTTGTAAAACAGTAAATCTGTAAGGTTAGAGGATTGTTCTGACTGTGTTTATGTGAAAAGGCAAAGAAGGTGTGTGTTCTTGTGTGGTCAAGATCACCTCTTTGAGGTGTTGTGTGATTGTAATCTATTGTTGGTTACTTAGTGAAATACCTAGTGGTTTTCTGGGGACTGGATGTAGCTCTGGTAAGGAGTGAACCAATATAATTGATTGTGTGATTTTCTCTCTCTCTCACTCATTACAAACTATTTGATGTGTTTTTTTTGTCTCTATTGCTATAAACAACCGGTTAAATTGAAATTTCAACCGATTATTTTTCTGCAAACAGTTTTAACAACTTTGATTTCTTAGCTTCCTTGATTGCTCTTTCTGTAATTCTTCATAAATCTTCATCCTTAGCTAACATTTGTGAAAATATTTTGTTAAACAATTCACCCCCCTTCTTGTTTAGGCCATTAATTCTTACAGTATCGTCCATTAAGAATCAACAAACTCTTAAGCTTCGTGCACACTTTGAAAGTGTAACAATTCACCATGCTATGTCCATGTTGTATAATTTTTCAAAAATCCATCACACACAAGTTGTTCTCTAATTTCGAAAATACTCAATATTTTTCCAATCCAACAATTGAAACAAGGACACCTTATTTTTACTCCATTATGATTACTAACGGCATGATGTTGTGCAAACTGTATGAATTCTTCCACCCCTCTTTCGTAAGCATCACTTATCCATGGTATATTAATCCATCTCTGATCCATAGAACTAGTAAACTAAGAAAATCAAAATCAAAATTGTCAAGGTTCGGACACCCCCGAACTCAGAATCAACGTGTTCAATATATACAAATAATACAACTAAATTAAAGTTGTCGAGGATTAGACACCTCGGGACTTAGAATCAATGTGTTCGATATATACAAATATTATTGTACTGGTACAGTCAGCATGACTGAGACCTTGACTCGGCATCTGGTCCAGATTGACTGATATGACTAACAACGAGGTTGATTAATGACCAAGCATTTGTTAATCTCCTTTTATTAAGCCCATTAACGACAATGGGCACACAATAATTGTATAAATTAGCACATATCCCAAAGTCTCAGCTATGCAATCATCCAATCCTAAATTTTGAGTGTCGAGTGCTAAAGTCTGACTTTAGTGTCGGAGTACCTTTTGTAGGTACCATCTGAGTCTGAAGCTAACAAGGAAGAGGGGTGGAAGAGCGAGTGAGAGTTCAGCCGAGAAAAGGGAGTGAGGTGCAGATCGACCGACCAAAGAGTGTTTGAATTATTCTTTTGGTTCCAACCCCGTTAGAGAACAATTGGCGCCCACCGTGGGGTGGAGAGAATTAGTGCGAAGAAGAAAATAGTTGGTGTCGACTAGAAGCATGGTGAACAAGAAGATGTCAGATGCTCAATAGATGATGCTCTTGATGTCTCTGTAGAGAGATGGTAGAGATGAAGACAAGGAATGAGGAGATGCAGCAAAAGAATGAAGAAGAGATCTGGAGGGAGAATGATGAGATGAAAAGGAAGTGGGTGGAAGGAGGTCCATCTGTCGGACCAGGCAATCCAGCTGGGAAGTCCTTCATCCACCCTACCAGTCCTGAAACTGTTGAGGAGCCGCCGGAAATCAACACCGTACGACCAGTACATTCGATGTATCTCGACGACATCCATTCACCGACCACATAATGGGGGCACAACTGCTAGATGTATGGAAGGGATTCTACATGCATCATTATGACGGGAAGACTGAACCTGACGAGCACATGGATGTGTACACAATGCCCATGAGCTTCTACACCTCGGATAGCGCAATCCTGTGCCAATTGTTCCCAACCTTGCTGAAGGGATGATGTAAACCAAAAATAAATGAAGATGACCAAGGATGCTATACATGAAGGGTCATCTCCACAAACAAATAAAGACTTCATCAATAGAAGAAATGGACAAAGCCCAAAGCATTTAAAGTTCTTCTTATTAGTCTTCTCAAAAGATGAGGCCCAAGCCCAACTAGTATCTCTTTGTAAAATATTTAGAATAGTTTTAAAAATAGAACATGAATAGGAGTATAGGATTTTATGAAGAGTAGTAGTACCAAAAGTCACATTTTCATGTAGCATGTGACTTGTTGGATGGCCTTTTCATTTGCCTTCCCATGCCTTTTATGCCTTTTCATATGATCGGCCTCTACACTATAAATAGGGGTTTGCTTCTTTTATAAACATAAGTTGAAAGTTGAATTTTTTAGTAAAGAAACTATACCAAATTGGTGAAAGAGTTGTGTGAGACTTGTTCTCTACTCTTCTTCCTAGTCTTATCTTGGGAGGTTCTTGGGACTCTTAAGTGGCGGCGTCTACTCATCTTGAAGCTTCTCCACCCTTCAAGTGGCGTGAACATTCCAAGGATCATCAACCACATAAGTCCATCTCCTTTCATCTTCCATAATTACCCATTTGTTGTTTTCTTGTAGTTTTTCAATTCCAATCAGTTCAATTGTTTCCTTTTGTTTTTTCTTTTCATTTATTGCACTTGTCTGCACTTTGTTCGGTTCCTTTCCATTGTTCATGGTTCTTGTTTCGGTTTTCATAGAAACCCACCGCTGTGTTGAATTCTTGAGTTTCAATTAGTAGGTTTTGTTCTTTGTTGTGTTCCAATCGGTAGTTTTAATTCTTGTTGCGTTCTTATTTCAAATATTGTGTTCTTTTGTGTTCTTGATGAGTTCTTGAATGGTAATAAAATCTTGATCCAATTCTTGAAAGTGTCTTTTCACATACCAACTCACATCCAGGGAGGAGCCTTGATCTGGTTTACAAGGCTTCCTCCAAGATCCATCGACTATTTCAAGACGTTGGTGTCCAAGTTAAGGATGAAGTTCGCCACCAACCGACCGCATCACCTGACCTCTTTTGCCCAAGTCAATATTCACCAAAAAAGGGGAGAATCAATGAGGTTGTTCATGGAGAGGTTCGAAAAGATAGCTCTAAACATCCAGAATCTGAGTCCGGACGTGGCCATGCATCTCATGGTCACAGCCTTTTGGTCGGGGCCGTTTGGTGATAGGTTGTGCATGGAGCAAGCTGCAAACCTGCATGAGCTTAGGTAGAGAGCCGCTAAGTTCATGCAGCTGGAAGAGCTAAGGGAATTCAGGAATCAGGCCAGGGCAGAGGCAGGGAGCGATAAAGGGAGAGACAAGGAGAAATAGGACCATCACACTTCATGTTATCTTGGAGCCTTCACACTTCAAGTGGCGTGACCATCAACCAAGCTCTCCATTCTCATAAGTTCCTCTCTTCTCCATCTTTTCATTTCATTTCCAAGTTCATTCGAATTCAAAAACATGTATAGGATCTTTCTATTCGGTGTTTTGAGCTTAAATTCATGTAGTGTTCAGTTCTTATGCTCTTTTGCTGGATTCAATTGTTTCTTCTTCATTTCTTCTTAATTTGTTCGGTGCATTTCAGTTCTTAAGCTTTTTAATCGGTGCATTTGCTTTCTTGTTCAATTTAATCGATTCAATTGGCAAGAAATGGGTCTTTCATGTGAGTTTGGTGTTTGGTGCAAGTTTTGGTGAGTTCTTGAAACATAGAACATTGATCCAATTCTATTAAAAGTGCCTATTCATTCTCCAACTCAAGTTGATTCCATAAAATGTCAAAGAATCATTTATACCTTGCTATCAGATTCATATCAGTATTGGACAAGACATCAGACTTCGGCATTGGCAGACATTGACGGGTCAGCTCGGTGGTCTGATCAAGATAGTGGGCCCCAGAGATGCGCGGGTTAAAGCCCGTATATATGAAAGACCTAGTCAACGAGAAAGTGCATGTAGTGTATATAGTACATTCGGGTCTAGCACAAGCAAATGTCCCCTGAAGACGCCAAGGCCCAAAGGCGCTAGGGTTTTCAGGGGAAAGCTACATGCATGATACGTAAAGGACTAGGGCGCCCACAGTAACAGATGGGCCCTATAATGCTGGTACATTAGTTGGTACCCTTGGCGACCATGCTGTTAAGATTGCGCACTCCAAAGAGGAAGATTCTTGGTGGTTGTTACACTAAGATTGTGTAACAACGTAACAGAATGCTTCCCTTCAAGCCCACTTTCACTCGAGATAGAGTTCTCGTGAGAGAAGGGGTTGTTACAATGAGGTAACCTAAAAAAACAGTCTATAAAAGGGAGATGAGATACCTGGTAAAGGTTCACTGTTTTTAAGACTGAAACTACTTACTTACTTATTGTTTCTATAAGCCCTTAATTGACTTGATCGTCGGAGTGCAATCAACAGGTAGGGGCCCTCTGTTTCAGCGGAGCCATCTTCCAACATCCCAGGGAAGCACAGAATTCGCCAGGAGAAGGAGGAGACACCTCTTGCCTTTGAAGTCAACCGACGCTACATGGATGTTCTCACGACCTTTTTTTCGTTCAAGAACAAATTTATAAAGAAATTAAGAAAAGAAGGGAGCGATGATGAAGGACCTATGACTAGGAACACTTTGATTGGATCACCACTGTAAGTTTTGTAGAATATCTTGATGTTAACATTGATGTGGGCGTTGACGAGGGAGGATGGATGCGTTCTGACGTCAATATGGCATTATGTCAGAGAAGAGGGAAGAAATTACAAAATAAATATTTTCTTAGGTTTGTTACAGTAGTTTCTCATCTTATTCTTCTTTTTTTATTATTATTATATGCTTTTTTTAGTTTTATATTAATTACAAATCAAGATTAGTAATTTGTAAGTCCTGAAAATTGAGTTATAAATTTGAATTTGTTTAATATATTTTTTAATGTAACTTAATTATTAAAATTGTACGTTGAAACTGATAGCTGGTGAGAGAAAATGTTTTTATCTCATTTTTTCTTAGTGATATTTAATATCTAAAAGTTACGAATACACATATAATAACATACATATAATAATAATAATAATAATGGTTAAATTACATAATTTTTTCTTAAAATGTTAAAATTTTTGGATCCAATATAGTACTTAAGATATCTATCAATAATCTGAATAAAAGACAAATTGCATGTAAACTAATATTTAGAATCAAATCAAATATTATTATTCACATATTTATATTAAAAGTATAAATTTATAATTTATTTTAATAAATATGAATATATTATATCTATATATAAAAATTAATCATTTTTCTAATTGATTTTAATAATCATATTATAGGTTTTTTTTTCCTTTTGCCTTCTAGAAGTGAACATTCACACTTACTTAACCACTTGGTTAAGTTCATGTCCAGTGGGGATCTTCTTTTGGTTCTCACAGTAATTTTTTAATCTAAAAAATCTTAAACAAAAGAGTAACCTCTAAAATGTGTCAATCTAAAATCAACTCAGATCATGTGGTAATCAGAGCATGGTTTTAAATTGTGCTTATCTTTTCAGAGATGATTTTTGCCTTTAATTTTCAGCACATTTAAATTCTTGTCTTTTACAATTCCATATTTTTATTCATTGAGCACTTTAAATTATGCTTTTGATTTTTTTTTTGTCCATTTTTTTTCCTTACATCTTTTTCTTGAGTCTATGTTCTTAGTGTTCTACGAGTCTTAAATTCATTCTACTTATTTTGATTTTAATTGTGAAGAGCTACAACAAATTAGAAGTTGTCTGAGTAGTGGCCGATTTAATTACAATTATAGACTGCAAGTGTTCATATTAATTGAATCCCAACCGAATATCTTTTTTCTAAAATTAAAAAGTGAATTAAAATGTGCATGAAGAAAAAAAGGATACGAAAATTTTGAATCCATAAAAACAAAGAGAAAAACAAATTGAGAGCATTCACATTTCAATTTTCACATTGCCAATTACTAAAGAGGATTCTAAGTATATGGCAAATTGTTTTCATACTTGTAGAATTTAATCCTTCTTGCTTTCACAATTTCTAGGGACATTAAACCTTCATAATTAAAGGTTAAGTAAGTATCTTGGAGTCTTCCTAAGTGATTTTCTTGTTTATCTTCTCTAAGTTTTGTCATTATCTTACTTCCATTTTGGTTTAGCTTTCTTTCTTTCAAATTTTCTTGCTGGTCTTTAAAATTTTCTTAAAGTTTTGTTAGGTTTCTTTGGTGAGCAAGTGAAAAGAGCTTTGACATCTTTGACTTGAAGTGTTGCTACATAGTGTAGACCTTTTTAGAGTGCAAATCTTTCTTGAGTGAATTAAAATTTTTCCCTCCTTTACTAAATAGCCGAGTGATACAAGTAAGTGAGTGGATTAAATTGTTATTTTCACTAAGTGTTTTCTTTCTTTTCTGAAAAATTATGGCTTATTTGTCTTCGGGAGTGTCTTCAAAGCTACAATCACCTAAAAAAGAACATCTTATGAGGGAGCTTGCGGATGCCAAAAGAAGCTTGGCCCACAAAGAAGAGGAAATGAGGAACCTAGTGGAAAGGATGCAAAGATTATAAGAGACTCAAAAGGGACAAGCTAGAGAAAGGAGATGGGAGTTGATGCAATCCTAGCTTGCATTGCTATGAGTCTTTTGTTTTGTATTTTGGGGTGTGGAATTTGGTGGGATTGGGTGGGTAAAATGAGTGAAAGAAATTGAGAAGTATTGGTGTACGGAAAGTGATAATGAAGCTTAAGAGACGTTAGGCCAACTTCTAAGAAGATTCAAGAAAAACACTAATAGAAGTGCAAACTTGAGAGTGAGAATTTGAAGAGAAATGAGCTAGCAACTTGGGCAGTATTTCATTATCAATTAAAATCTGATTTACAAGGGGGCTAGCACTTGTATTTATAGTACTATGGGCAGCCAAGGTGCAAGCTTTAACCCTAAAAACACTCTTCAGATGGTCTAGAGTTGCATTGGGTCCAAGGAGGCCCAATTGTAACTCTAGCTAGACTCTTTCTTTTTCTATTTACACCCTACTCTAATTGGAAAAATTGACCTAAAAGATGGCCTAAGATAATGGCCGAAATGCAAGCCCAAAATAAAGCCTATACTACTTTGTACAAATTTATAAGACTAGGAAATTTGGAAGAAAAAGTTAAAAATTAAATCTCTATAAAAATAAAGTTTTTTGAACTCCTTCTTCTTCTTCCATTCTTCTATCCATGGCCCTAGTTAAAGGTCCAATATGTATCCTTCCGGATGGTCCTCCATTAGACCATTCCTCTTGAAAAAGGGATTTGTCCTCAGGTCCTGAAGATGTTCAATAACAACAACCTCTGTTTATTTTTTATTTTGCTCCTGGATCAAATGTCAATCTACAATAGACATCAAAACAAATATTGTTAAAATTAAGGCCCTTAAACAAGACGGGATGAATTGTTTTTAAACGTTTTTTTCAAAGATTAAAGGTATGAAAAAAGTCAAAGAAGAATCATACCCAAAGGAATGAAAGAACACAAGTTATAAAATAGTTTTAGTTGAATTCCAGGAATTCAATTGGCTGTTTATGCGATTCAACCGGTTGTTTTTATCAGCAGAATACAAAAACAACTAAAAGCAGTTATAAAAGAGTTAAGGGAGAGAAAGAATCACACAAACTATTTTATACTGGTTCACTCTTACACCAAGAGCTACATCCAGTTCCCAGAAACCTCTGGGTATCCACTAAGTTATTAAAAACCACATTCCAAACACAAACCACCAAAGAAGTGATCTTGATCCCCTCAAGAACACACACTTCCTTTGGCACACCACAGATCAGAACACCCTCTGACTCTGTGAACACCAGTACTTACAGAATTACAAATGAAAAAGAAATAGGATTGATCACACCTGGTACAAATAAAATCAAAGTACACAGTTAGTCCTACTTCACTCTTAGAGAATTATCCAAAGCCTTTAGCAATCTTGGAGAAAACTTTATTTCATAAACTGATCTTGTAAGTGTTAATGTTATGAGCGTAAAACATGACATATATACTCCAATTAGAAGTTGAAAATATTTATTATAAAAGACAAATCAGTTTCAAATCATTTAAAGCAGATTTAACTAACTTAACAAAATTCTGTTAAGGCAATTAAAAAAAATAGTAGGTTGTTTTGTCGAAATAACCGATTGAATTGGTTTGACAGCAAAGTCAACCAAATTCCAATCTGCCAAAACCAGTTTCAAAAACCTTAAGTATGAAACAACCGATTGAAACGATAAAACAACTGATTATGTTTCCTGCTTCTTCATAAAACACTCTTTTAAAAAAGATTTGAATAAAACCAGCTTTGAATTCAAACTAAGAGTGAATTAACAAATTCAAACTACCCTAGAACACACCCAACTAGGCTACAATCAGCCTTCAAGCAATCCGTGGAGATTTTGAGTCATCAAAGAACTTCTTCAACAAATATGAGATAATTTTAGTTATTAAAAAAATTAAAACAAAAGAAAAGAAAACAGAAATAAGGTCCTTTATTTTTATAAAAAAATTTAAAGAAAAATATAGGACCATTTTCAAAAATATTTTTGTTCACTTTGTGTTGTTTGTTACCCAAACTAGGCAACAACATCACAAAGCGTTGTTTTTGAGATTTTTGTGAAGAAGAATGAGCATTATATAATTGAAAAGAAGAGTTCAAAGTATTGCAATCCCCCTTTAAGGATTCTTTTCTCAACTATGCTTGCAGGGGGTGTACTCTTCTTCTTTGTGGGTTTCCTCTTCTTCCTTTTGAATCAAACATTCATCTGTATTTTTTGTGGAGGAACAATTTATATCCATATCTCGTTCAGCTTCAGACACAATTTTTTCTACAAGAACTTCCTCGCGAGGTTTTTTATAGAAGGAAAAATGTTATCAGTATTTGGTTCAGCTTCAGACAAGGACTTTTCTATCCTTTCCTTTTATATCATCACTTTTTCTCTCTTTTCTTTCTCTTATCTATCTCTCCTTTCGTTTTCCTCTCTTTCTCTTTTTTTCTTTCTCTTCTTTCTTTCTGACAAAAGCTTGTAATTTTTCTTTAAACTCTTTTTTCTCTTCTAACGTATTATTTTTCTCCTTCTACAAATTTTTTTCCTATTCTAACAAGCTCTTTCATTTCTTCTATAAGCTTTCTTTTTCTATCATATGAAGGCGGAACAAATTTTCTTCTCATACACGCCTTTAAATCACTCAAATACTCTACTTTTGATGTTGTACCAATTCTATCATCAAATGGCCTTTGTTGCCACCAAGACGTAGCGTATTCTTGAAAATATAGGGTAACCAAGAAAAATCCAGTATATTCATTCACTTTTGTATTTCTTAAAAGTTTAATCAAGCTTTGTCTCCTATTCTAAATAATCTTCAACATTTTTGTTTCCATCAAAGTAGGGAATGCATAATTCAAGCTCTATAGAATAATATAAACTTATAGGCTCAAAACACCCCTTCCTTTCTTTGGATAATGGGAGTTATAAATCTTTCTTCTATGAATAGGTCTTTCTTCTTCAAAACTTTTGTCCTTATTTTGGTTGAGAACCATTTTGCCAAACATTTATTTTATCTCATCCCATTTTCTATCTTTATCTTCTCTCAAAATTCTATTATCCTCTCTCCACCCATAGGCGTCTTCTTGTTCCCTATTACTTCCTTGTACACTTGATGCATGTAAATGACAACTCATTTTGAAATTAAAAAGAAATTATTTTCACAAAAAAAAAAAATATTTCAAATGAGTAATAAAATATTTTCACATATAAGTTTTAGACTTGGTGAAGTTTCAATCAAGGTCAACAAGTCAAACTATATCCAAGTTCACTCCCAGAAAAGAGAGGTGAGTCAGTACGACTGCTTAAATATCAAGTCTTTCCATAGCCAGAGTTTACCTCGGATAGTGTTAACAAAAGTGTTTCCTCAAAAGAAACTTCAAAAAAAAAAATTTCCCTAAATGTGATGTTTGCAAGGCGTCCTAGTGATTAAAGGAAGATACTCTGCAAAAGGAGAGCAATCACCTAGGTATCACGAAGACTTATAAAAAAAAGGAAAGAAAGAAATTAAACAAAAAGGAATTAAAGAAAAAAAAGGATGAAGAAAGTAAACTAGACGTATCCTATGTGAAAGTGCAAGTGACACTTTGAGCCCCTTGACACATTTTCACCTACTAATGAACATATTTGATTATTACAATGTCTTGATGCGATTGCTATGAGAGCATTTTCCCAAGCACAAAGAAAGCACGAAAATTAAAGACACTAAAGGAACTAAAAAGGTTTTGTGATACAAAGTAAAAAATAAAACAATATCTTTTGAATTCCTTTTCTTCAAGTTCTCAAATCTTCCTTCTCTTTATATCAACTTGATTCTTGTCTTCAATTGCTGCCCTCTCAAGTTTTTCATTTTTTTTTACCAAAACACAAACCCACCATAAATTCTCACAACTGAGACAAAATTTCACAAAAACTGGAAAAGAAGAAACATAGGGGATTTGAAAAAAAGAATTGAAACTCAATACCTAATAGAAACCTAACTCTAATGAACTTGTTAATGATCTAACGACAAGATAAGAGACTCAAAAACATAAAAGAAGAGAACACAAAAGGCACAAAAAAAACTCAAACCACATAGATATTCATTGTAAAAACAAGAAACAAAAAATCAAACAAAGGACTACTTGATTTTATGACAATATGGAAACAACATGACTTTAGACAACTAAAAATGGATCATGAAATAAAAATGAAACCAACATCAACCGTTTTTACCAAAAGAAAATGAAAGAAGACTCAACAAAAAATCAAAAGCACACAAGATAAACTCAAAAAGAATTCCTAAACACCAATATAGATGGTTCAAGAAAGAACAAGTTATTTGAACCGGTTAAACTAAAAAAAAAACACATTTAAACGGTGGAAACACATTTAAAATGGATTCAAGATATTCTAAAGAATCAGAAACAACACGAAAATGGAAGAACAAAAGTTAGAACAACTTATCTCTTGAAGACCTAAACTCTTGATACCAAATGATGCAATCCTAGCTTGCATTCCTATGAGTCTTTTGTTTTGTGCGGAATTTGGTGGGATTGGGTGGGTAAAATGAGTGAAATAAATTGTGAAGTATTGGTGTATGGAGAATGATAATGAAGCTTAAGAGAGGTTAGGCCGACTCCTAAGAAGATTCAAGCAAAACACTAATAGAAGTGCAAACTTGAAAGTGAGAAATTGAAGAGAAATGAGCTAGCAAGTTGGGTAGCATTTCATTATCACTCATCTTGGAGTACCTCCTTCTCCAAGTGGTGTGGGATCTCTCCTCATAAGCTTTCTTCATCCCTTCCTATTTATGATATCATATTTGTCTTTTAATTTTGGTTATCACTTGTCTTTCTTAATCTTACGTTCTTTCCATTTCCACAATTTACATTCATCATCATAATCACCATATTGTGTTTCTCTCTTTGCCCTCTAGAAGTGAACTTTCACAGTTAACAACTTGGTTAAGTTCGTGTTCAATGGGGATCTTCTTGGGTTCTCACCTTAATTTGTTAATATCAAAAATCTTAAACAAAAGAGTAACCTCTAAAATGTGCCAATCTAAAATCAACTCACATCAGTGAGGCAAGAAAAACTATCAAAATTTGGTATCTGGTGAAAGATTTCAACACCTCCTACAACATCTTACTCAGTTAGTTGTCAATCAATAAATTGAGGGCAATCATTTTCACCCCATATCTGGCCATGAAGTTTCTGTTAGCCTCGGGAGACATTCGAACGGTACATGTAGTTCAGAAAGTGGCACGAGTGTGCTATGCGGCGAGCCTGAAGGTGGAACCGATCCCCCAAGAGGAAATCCTCTGGAGGGCGGAAGTCCCCTAAAAGAGAAGTTCAACCAGAGCACAGGGAGCATACGATTTCTCTCATCGACCTTGATCCCTGAACTGTCGAGCTGAGGCTCGAAACCAAGGAGGATCTTCGCCAAGTACCTATGCTCGACGAAGATTATACCACTTGCGTGGGAACAATCATAGTGGCTACCGAGGTTGAGGAAGTACACCAGTCATTGAAGAATAATGCATATATCTTTTCATGGACAACATCTGATATGTCGGGGATAAGACCGAATATCATCACACACAAGTTGTTGGTTTACAAGGAGGCACGACCGATAGCCCAAAAGAAACACAAACTTGGGGAGGATAAGAGGTTGCCAGCGAAGGAAGAGGTCGAGAACCTCCTATCGATCAGGTTTATACGAGAGGCTTGGTACACCACTTGGGTGGCCAACATAGTCATGGTCACCAAGGCTAACGGTAAATGAAGGATGTGTGTCCACTACACGAATCTCAACAACACATGCCCAAAGGATTCATATCCGCTTCCTAGCATCGACAAGCTGGTAGATGGTGTAACCGAACACAAAATTCTCAACTTCTTGGACGCATATTTTAGCTACAACTAGATAAACATGCATCCAAGGGACAGGGAGAAGACCGCCTTCATGATGAATGGTGCGAATTATTACTAAGAGATAATGTTGTTCGACCTGAAAAATTTTGGAGTGACCTACCAAAGGTTCATGGACAAGGTCTTCAAAGGGATGATTGGCGGGAACATGGAGGTTTACATGGAAAACATAGTGGTGAAGTTGGACTCATGTGACCAACACATCAAGGACTTGGAGGAAGTCTTTGAAGCTCTAAGGAGGACAAACATGAGGCTCAACCCGGAGAAGTGTGTTCGGTGTTGAGGGAGGGAAGTTTATGGGTTTTATGTTGACACATCAGGGAACTAAGGATAATTCGGATAAATGTCAGGCGATAATCAAGATGAGAAGTCCTCAGAATGTGAAGGAGGTGCAGCAACTCATCGGGTGCCTTACCATCCTCTCGAGGTTCGTCCCTCGGTTGGTCGAACGTACTCGATCGATGGTACAATTGCTGAGAAAGGCAACCAAGTTTAGCTGGGATGACAAATGTGAAGACATATTCCAACAACTAAAGACATTTTTATCCTCACCAACGATGATTCAGAAGCCCAGACCCGACCAACCGATAATAGTTTATCTGTCGGTTTTGGAGGAGGGAGTCAACATGGTTCTCGTACAAGAGGTTGAGAAGGAGGAGAACGCAGTCTACTTCGTCAGCTAGACGCTCCACGTAGCGGAGACGAGGTACCAATGATAGAGAAGGTCACGTTCGCCATCGTCCTAATAGCCAGACGGATGAGACCATACTTCCAAAACCATACTATCACGGTAAGGACTAACTACCCAATCTTTAAAATTTTATCTAAACCAGATCTTGTAGGGCGCATGATAGGGTGGTATGCAGAGCTATCAGAATTCGATATCTGGTATGTAAGCGACAATGCGTTCTAGCCATTTATGTGGCCACGTGTATGCTCACGATGGAGTATGGTGAGACATCACCTCAAGACATTGTGTCCGGCATGCAATTCACAAGGCACGCAGGTCGCCGTGGGCGAGCAACTTAGTCTCTTCACTGAAACAAGTTCAGCTTGAGACTGGGGGGCTTGTGTAATGGACCAGAGCGCATAGAGCTCAGTTCTTGGAGATCAGACATCGGCGTCTACCATAGGCAGGTCAGCTCGGTCGTTACGTGGCTAGGGCTCGGGTATGTGCATATTAATTCTTATTCATGTATTGGTATAATATTTCTTATATAAGGCCTAGTAGGTCAGCGGAAGTGTGTTAAAGGTAGTGCATTTGGGTCTATAGAAAGTAAAAGGTATTCTATCAGCTTAAGCCCAAAGTGTGTTAGGGCTTGTTCCTGCCGATTGACTCACTTCGCCGGTTGACTCCAATGGTAGCCTTTGGCCCTTCTATCTCCGCCTGAGAATCGAACCTCCTTGATCAAGAAACCTCTCACCTGCAAACACAAAGGGGCACCCTAGCAGTCGTTTGCACTCCGACACACAAGTCAGTATTAGCACAAAGAAACACCAAGAGTGTATATTAGCTTCAGTCTTAGAAACTGTGTACCTTGCTAGGGTTCTTAGCACCCTTTATATAGGTTGAAACTAGGGTTTACCTATGTTTTGTTACTCTTATCTAGGGTTCCTTGGGGAACGTCCTTGCACGGCTATTTGCATAATCTTAGCGTATCTGACACGTGAATTTTCCTTAACTAGAGTGCAACAAATAATAGAGTGACCGCTTGGGAACCAACTTATGCACCTAATCTCTTGCGCCATTGCTTTGTGGGTGCCTTAAGTATTCACGTGCCATGCATGCAGCTTTCCCTGGTAACCCTTGTTGGGTCTATTAGTGTCTAAGTTCAAGAGGGGAGGGGTGAATTGAGCTTATAAAATTTTCGCAAGAGCACACAATTTTTCAGTATTCCAGAGGCAAAAAGAATAGATTGTTTTTACATGAAACAGATTGATTCTTCAGAGCAGTCTTGGCACAATTTGAATTTTGTTCAATGTAAAATTGTGATCAACAGAGAATTATGACAGAACCAGATCAGCTTAATATTGTGAGGATGAAGGATACAGCTATGCTTAGAAATCAACCAAAATTTACACAACACAAGATTTCAAGAAGTATGATCCTTTCTTAGGTTTTAATGAATGGTCAGTTTGTTCACAATTCACTTAAACCATTATATGCAGCAACCTTGTTTATGATCAGAAAACTTTAACAAATCAGGAAGAACAGTTTTCGCTTAACCCAGAATTAACAGATTCAATTTCAAAAGAACAGATTTAGTTCTTGACAGAATTAAGCAAAAACCAGAAAAGAGTGCAGGGATGAGAATGCAAGATACACACGTTTTTATACTGGTTCACTCATACAGAGCTACATCCAGTCTCACCTTACCCCAAGGTGGAATTCACTAAAAACAGTGCCAATCACTTACAAAACCAGCAGTTCTTGAACACTACAAGAACAATACACACAATGCTGAAAAACCCTATTTCAGCACACCTTGCACTCCAAGAAACCCTATCAAGGAGTGACTAACACTTACACCTTTACAAAACAGAATAAAGGAAAGATTACACCTGAAAAGAAGATGCAAGAACTCAAAACCAGTAGTTCAATTTGCTGCAGAACTGCACCAGCACCTTCACCAAGATTCAAGGTTTCCTAGAACAAGCACACTTGAAAATCTCTTTGGACAACCTTTCAAAAAACTCTTTCAATCCTTCTTCTCACATGGAAGTTGTTTGATCTCTGTCAAAAGCGTAATTCCTCAGCACTTATCCATGTGAGAGAGACATTGTTTATATAGAAAACAGTTTCTAACTTCTTTTCAAAAACCAGTTGAAAAGCAGTTAAGAAAACAACAGATTCAGTTTTGAACTTAACAGATTTATTTTGTGAAAACTGCCAACTCAGCTTAACAGAAATAACTGTTTGAGTGGTACCTTTGGTGCCCTAACTAACTTGTGAAAAACCTTTCAGCAGACCAAAGAATAAACCTGTTCTTTCACAGTAAAACAGATTAAAGTATAACACACAAGCCAGCTCATCTTAACTGAAATAACGAACTGAGCTTTCCCTTGGTGCCTTAACAGAAATTTAGAAAAGCCTTTTAACAGAGAAGAAATAAACAGATTCTTTCTCCATAAAACAGATTTATTTGTGTACTGTTTTAAAACTGTTAAAACCATTTAAAAAGCTTTTCAAAAACCATTTAACGAAAGCCTTTTTAACAGAGAAGAAATAAACAGATTCTTTCTCCATAAAACAGATTTATTTGTGTACTGTTTTAAAACTGTTAAAAACATTTTAAAAGGCTTTTCAAAAACCATTTAACCACATCATGTGCTTGATCTAGACTTGGTTAGGCATCTAGGATAGGTTACACAGCAAAAGGCAATCATACACACTTACAAGCCTAATTACAAATGAATCTAAAAACCTATTACAATCTTCAAAGCACTCAAGCCATTTTCTTCATCAAACACACATCAAGCCTTGGTAGGGAAGAAGCTTCCTCCAGCTTCAACAATCTCCCCCTGTTTGATGGAGACAAATTCCCTTTGCTTTGCACAGCTTTGAAGAAAGATCATGACCAAATCTGTACAGAACCATATACACAGAAAACAGGTGTTAAAGCAGAACAACAGATTTAGAAATGATATACCTGCAGATTTAACATCTGAATTATATCAGCAGCCACTGTGAATATCATCTGCAGAATCTGTACCAGGCTATTCTTAGGCTGTTCTGTACTAGGCTATTCTTCTCCCCCTTTGGATTCATCAAACAGAATGAGAGCACAAAATATCACAGAAAAAATAATAGCCATACATAACAGTTCAAATAAAACCAATAAACCATAGAGGTTCATTACAAACCACAAAACAACTAAAACCTTCACACAGTACAGATTAATTTCAAATTGCTCAACAACATATAAAAGATAAAGACTTAGAAATAGGATCACTTGTTGTTGTAATAAAGCTCAGCTAGCTGCACTTGAACTCCTTCAAGTTGGTCATCCAAGTGTTGAAACCTGGCGTAGGTCATTTCATAGTGTGCTTTCTGCTCATATGTGAGTGTGTCCAGCCTGCTTAGCACTTGTCTTTCAAACATAGACAGAGGTTCACCTCTGTGTTCAGGTGCCTCATATGCAACTATTGCATTCTGACTAGTGGCAGCAACATCTTCATGTTCAGCAGAATGTATTGGTGATTCGTCCATGTGTTGCACACCATCAGCATTTTCTTCTTCTTCATTTCCTTGTGGAGCAGCTTCTTGCTCAGCCCTTTGTCCAGCATTCCTTCTAAAAACCCAACCATCTTCATCCTGCATGATACCTAGCTACTGGTTCAGTGGGATTTCTCACACAGCTTCTATAAAATTGCATTTTGTTGAATCCTTGAATTCCAGCAGTATTTCCTTTGCTCACTTTCAGTCCTGAATATTTGATTCCACCCACACTGCTCCAGATTTCCCTAGTGATCTTCAGCTTTACTCCTTTTACATGGGAAACCAGATTTTTACCCTCTTGTTCAAGGTTGCAGTAAAACACCTTCACAAGGTCTGGATAAACATTTCCATTCATCTCCAGAAACCCTTTCAGCTTTTGATGCTTGAGCAAGTCTTTGGCTTCTATCAGATTCTCCTTTCTCAGCCATGAGAACTCAAGCAGCTTGGGTACATTGATTTGCTTCCTGCCAGTCTCATGTATGAACCTTGTCATTGCATCTGAATCTCCAGCAAACCAGTTTTCCAGGATGCCTTGGCTGCTTTGAGATTGCTCCTTGGATTTCTTCTTTCTATGTGAGGAGGATGCCATGCTTAATCTGTTCTTCCCTGCATCAACACATTACCATGCAATTCTAGAAGAAAGACATTACAGATTATTATTCAAAAGCAGTAACAAAGCCTGTGGTGAAGCAATGTGCACCTGGACAGCTTATAGTGCAAGTGAGATGGTGTGAGAGACGAGCTAAATTGTGCTAGGTTTATATAGAATTATCAAACCAAAATTGAAAAGCACAAATTTTAATTAAGGGCAATGTAATCAGATTTTGGAAATAATGAATTTTGAAGAAAAATCAAATCCCACAGATATGCTACAGATTTTATTCCAATGGTGCAGCAGGTTCAGGTGTGGATTCACGTAAGAATATCTTGGAACCTGATTTTGGTACATCAAATTTGTTGCATCTACACAAAATCCAATTAGTTAGGATACCCACACACTAATTTGCATGGATCTGCTGGTCAATAACCGTAAAAGTAGTCAATAATAAAGTGAGAGAGAGAAAAATAAATCTTTCTCTTTCCTAGTCACAGCTGTGATTTCTGAAACAGAGAACGAAACATGTTAAAACATAAAACAACAGATTGAAATTTTCACTGCAGAGGACAATTCAAGCTAATTATACCCAATTCATTTAAAAGAAAGTGAAACCTGTCTTTAGCAAGTGGTTTAGTGAATAGATCAGCTAATTGAAATTCAGTACCAATGAATTGTATATCACATGTTCCATTAGCTATATGTTCTCTTAGAAAGTGATGTCTAATTTCAATGTATTTAGTCCTTGAGTGCATGACAGGATTCTTAGACAGATTTATGGCACTTGTATTATCACACTTTATAGGTATGTTATTTAACAGAATACCAAAATCACTTAGCTGCTGCCTTAGCCATAAGGTTTGAGCACAACAACTTCCAGCAGCTATGTATTCTGCTTCTGCTGTGGAGAGAGCAACACAGGCTTGCTTCTTGCAATGCCAAGAGATTAGACTTGATCCAAGCATGTGACAAGTCCCACTTCTGCTCTTCCTATCAACTTTGCAGCCTGCAAAATCAGAATCTGAAAAGCCAATCAAATTCAAAGATACCTTGTTAGGATACCACAATCCAACATCCTTAGATCCTTGCAAATATTTCAGAATTCTCTTTGCTGCATTGTAGTGTGATTCCCTTGGATCAGATTGATATCTAGCACATAGACATACATCAAACATAATGTCAGGCCTGCTGGCAGTTAGATATAATAAGGAACCAATTAAACCCCTATATTTCGTTTGGTCCACTGATTTTCCTGCAGAATCTTGATCCAGCTGACAACTTGTTGAAATAGGAGTGCTGATTGCTTTGCATTGATTCATATCAAACTTCTTGAGCAGTTCCTTGCAGTATTTTTCTTGACTTATGAAAATCCCATCCTTGAGTTGCTTAACTTGTAGACCAAGGAAGAAATTCATTTCTCCTAACATTGACATCTCAAACTCACTTTTCATGGTTTTCACAAAGTCTTCACACATCTCTTCATTTGTGGATCCAAAGATAATATCATCTACATAGACTTGCACAAGTATGATATCTTCACTTTTCTTCTTTAGAAAGAGAGTTTTATCTGAATTGCCACGGCTATAACCTTGAGACAGCAGAAATTCACTTAGCCTTTCATACCATTGCCTAGGTGCTTGCTTTAATCCATATAAGGCTTTCTTAAGCATGAACACATGTTCTGGATTCTTGTGATCTTCAAACCATGGAGGCTGAGATACAAACACCTCTTCATTGATGTAGCCATTTAGAAATGCACTCTTGACATCCATTTGAAATAGCTTGAAGCCTTGTATGCTAGAAAATGCTAGAAGAAGTCTGACAGCTTCAAGACGTGCTACTGGTGCATAGGTTTCACCAAAATCAATACCTTCTTCTTGGTTATACCCTTTAGCAACCAGTCTTGCTTTATTTCTAGTGATAGCTCCATGTTCATCCATCTTGTTCCTGTACACCCACTTGGTTCCTATGATGTTCATCTCATGCTTCCTTGGAACCAAAGTCCACACTTCATTGTATTCAAACTGGTTCAGCTCTTCCTGCATTGCTGTTATCCAATTGCTGTCTTGCAGTGCTTCTTCCAAGCTTTTAGGCTCAATCTGTGACACAAAAGCTACTGTTCTGCAGAAGTTATTGAGTGAATTCCTTGTTGAGATTCCTTTCTCAATTTTACCAATTACATTGTCAAGAGTGAGATCCCTTGGAGTCTTCCATTCTTTAGGCAGTCCTGCATTCACAGTAGATTCTTTGACAGAATTTGGATTAGTAGCATCAAGCTCATTAGACTGATTTTGTTGCATAATTGTTCTTAAATCATCCATACCAGGTTCATCCACAACAGATTTGGGCACAGAAAAATCTGTTTCATCAAACACAACATGTATAGATTCTTCAACAGCAAGCAATCTTTTGTTATATACTCTATAAGCATGACCATTTATAGCATAACCAATATATATTCCTTCATCTGATTTAGGATCAAACTTCCCCATATTATCTTTACCATTATTTAAAACAAAGCATTTGCAGCCAAACACTCTAAGATGACTAATGCTAGGCTTCCTACCTTTATACAATTCATAGGGAGTTTTCTTAAGAATTGGTCTAATCAATGTTCTGTTAAGCACATAAGAAGCAGTATATACAGCATCAGCCCAAAAGTATTTAGGTAAACAAGATTCATTTAGCATAGTCCTAGCTAACTCTTCTAGTGATCTATTCTTTCTTTCAACAACACCATTTTGTTGGGGTGTCCTAGGAGCAGAATAACTATGTATGATCCCATGTTTTTCACAATATTTATCAAACTTTGCATTTTGAAATTCTCCCCCATGATCACTACGAATCTGTTTTATCCTATTTTCATTCTCATTATGCAGAACCTTTGCAAGTTTCTTAAAGGCTTTATATGCATCATTTTTAGAAGCAAGAAACAAAGTCCATGTATATCTTGAAAAGTCATCAACAATCACCAAAGCATAGTAATTTCCAGCTAAGCTAGCAGTCCTAGATGGTCCAAACAGGTCCATATGCAAAACATCCAAAGCTTTATTTGAAGAAACCATATCTTTTGATTTAAAAGAAGTTCTAATCTGTTTTCCCTTTACACAGGCATCACACAATCTGTTATTTTGAAACTTTATGTTTGGTAAACCAGAGACAAGTTCCTTAGATTTTAGCTTATTCAAGTGATTTGTGTGAATGTGAGCTAGTCTCCTATGCCACAACCATGACTCATCATTTTTAGATAGCAAACACTCATTTTCAGAACAGTTCTTTATAATGTCTAGGAGATAAATGTTGTTTACCCTTTTTCCAGTGAACAACACCTTACCAGAATTTTCACATGAAATTGTACAAGTATTTGCTTCGAAATTGACCTTGTATCCCTTGTCACACAGCTGGCTAATGCTTAGAAGACTATGTTTTAGCCCTTCAACATATAGGACATTCTCAATAGTAGTTGAGTCTTTAGTACCAACATTTCCTCTTCCAAGAATTTTTCCTCTATTGTTATCTCCATATGTGACATGCCCTTCAGCTTTGAGTTTCAGATTTATGAACTGAGTCACATCACCTGTCATGTGCTTTGAGCAGCCACTGTCTAGATACCACTGGTTTCTCCTGCTGTTTTTCTGCACCACAACAAATTTAGCACATATGGTACCCCTTTAGTCTAGGGTCCAACATGATTAACACCTTTCCTTAGGAAGCCATTTGGCCAATCCTTTAGGAACAAGATATCTTCTAGCCTTACATGTTCTAGATACATGACCAGATTTCATACAATAAAAACATGTTGCAGTATGCATTGTTTTTGAATTACTAAAGGAGGAAAAAACTGTTTTGGAAGGAACAAAGAAACTGGACAACTTTTTCACATTACCTTTCATTTCAGAATTATATCCTAAACCATTTTTATTGAAAACAGCATTCTGTGAACCTAATAAGGTTTCAAGATTTTCTCTTCCCTTAGTGAAGTTTGAAAGCGTTTTCAACAAATACTCAACCTGTTTTTCCAGCTTTTTGCAATTATCACAAGTTTTAATTGATGCATGTAAACATGTCAATTCAAGACTAATTAATTCAGTTTTAGCTTTGTGCAGTTCTTCTTCAAGAGCTTTAACCTTTGGTTCAAGTACCCTATTTACTCTATTCAACCTGTTGCACATTATAGCCAACCTGTTTGCTTCATCATGTGTTTCCTTAAAGGCTAATAGCAGTTGATCATAATTTTCAGAATCAGTGGAGAAATTACTTACTAAGTCAGAGTTGGATCCCTCATCATTCACCATGAAGCAAAGATGTGCTTCTTCACTTTCAGTTGAAGAATTACTTGATGAGGATACATCATTTTCTTCCCATGAGATATATGCTCTTCTACCTTTTCCTTTGTCACTCCTCTTGCTTGCTGATTTTTCTTTACTTTGATTGTTTGGACAGTCAGCTTTTATATGACCTGGTGTACCACATCCAAAGCACGTGTAATTGGAAGAATTTGAATCAATAGGTTGTTTGGAATACCTCTTTCTCTTCTGAGTTCTGTCACGGTTTTTCTTTCTGAGAAATCTGCTGAATTTCCTGGTGAGCAGACTCACAGTCTCATCATGTTCTGGATCACCTTCTTCCTCACTTGTATCATGTTCTATGGTAGTTTTCAGAGCAATTCCTTTGGCCTTCTTTTCCACTGTTTCTTGTTCTTTCAATCTTTTCAGCTCAATTTCATGTTCTATCAGCTTTCCAAAAAGTGCTGCAGTGGACATCTTGGATAAATCTCTGGATTCTGAGATTGTTGTTACCTTAGGCTGCCAGTTCCTATCAAGACATTTTAATACCTTAATGTTAAGCTCTTCCTTGTCAAAGACTTTACCAAGGCCAGTGAGGTGATTTACAATGTGTGTAAATCGTTTCTGCACATTTGCAATACTTTCTTCAGATTGCATTCTGAACAGCTCATACTCCTGAATGAGTGAATGCTTCCTTGCCCGTTTCACATCATCAGTCCCTTCATGAGTCACCTCTAGTACATCCCACATCTCCTTTGCTAAGTTACATTGAGAGACTCTAAAGAACTCATCCATATTCAGTGCAGATGTGATGATATTCTTGGCTAAAGAATCATATTGGGCCTTTTTCTTCTCAGTTTCACTCCATTCAGACCAAGGCTTCTTTATTGTTTCATCTTTGACAACCTGCAAAGGTATAAAAGGACCACTGACCACTGCATCCCAGATTCCCATGTCAATAGATTCCATAAAGATCTTCATCCTGATTTTCCAGAAAGCATAGTTAACACCACCAAACATAGGAGGTCTATTAATAGATGCACCTTCAGCAAAAGGCATTTTAAACTCAGACATCATACACACACTTGAGCAAAATACAAGCCCTAGCTCTTGATACCAATTGTTGGGTCTATTAGTGTCTAAGTTCAAGAGGGGAGGGGTGAATTGAGCTTATAAAATTTTCGCAAGAGCACACAATTTTTCAGTATTCCAGAGGCAAAAAGAACAGATTGTTTTTACATGAAACAGATTGATTCTTCAGAGCAGTCTTGGCACAATTTGAATTTTGTTCAATGTAAAATTGTGATCAACAGAGAATTATGACAGAACCAGATCAGCTTAATATTGTGAGGATGAAGGATACAGCTATGCTTAGAAATCAACCAAAATTTACACAACACAAGATTTCAAGAAGTATGATCCTTTCTTAGGTTTTAATGAATGGTCAGTTTGTTCACAATTCACTTAAACCATTATATGCAGCAACCTTGTTTATGATCAGAAAACTTTAACAAATCAGGAAGAACAGTTTTCGCTTAACCCAGAATTAACAGATTCAATTTCAAAAGAACAGATTTAGTTCTTGACAGAATTAAGCAAAAACCAGAAAAGAGTGCAGGGATGAGAATGCAAGATACACACGTTTTTATACTGGTTCACTCATACAGAGCTACATCCAGTCTCACCTTACCCCAAGGTGGAATTCACTAAAAACAGTGCCAATCACTTACAAAACCAGCAGTTCTTGAACACTACAAGAACAATACACACAATGCTGAAAAACCCTATTTCAGCACACCTTGCACTCCAAGAAACCCTATCAAGGAGTGACTAACACTTACACCTTTACAAAACAGAATAAAGGAAAGATTACACCTGAAAAGAAGATGCAAGAACTCAAAACCAGTAGTTCAATTTGCTGCAGAACTGCACCAGCACCTTCACCAAGATTCAAGGTTTCCTAGAACAAGCACACTTGAAAATCTCTTTGGAAAACCTTTCAAAAAACTCTTTCAATCCTTCTTCTCACATGGAAGTTGTTTGATCTCTGTCAAAAGCGTAATTCCTCAGCACTTATCCATGTGAGAGAGACATTGTTTATATAGAAAACAGTTTCTAACTTCTTTTCAAAAACCAGTTGAAAAGCAGTTAAGAAAACAACAGATTCAGTTTTGAACTTAACAGATTTATTTTGTGAAAACTGCCAACTCAGCTTAACAGAAATAACTGTCTGAGTGGTACCTTTGGTGCCCTAACTAACTTGTGAAAAACCTTTCAGCAGACCAAAGAATAATCCTGTTCTTTCACAGTATAACAGATTAAAGTATAACACACAAGCCAGCTCATCTTAACTGAAATAACGAACTGAGCTTTCCCTTGGTGCCTTAACAGAAATTTAGAAAAGCCTTTTAACAGATAAGAAATAAACAGATTCTTTCTCCATAAAACAGATTTATTTGTGTACTGTTTTAAAACTGTTAAAACCATTTAAAAAGCTTTTCAAAAACCATTTAACGAAAGCCTTTTTAACAGAGAAGAAATAAACAGATTCTTTCTCCATAAAACAGATTTATTTGTGTACTGTTTTAAAACTGTTAAAAAAAATTTAAAAGGCTTTTCAAAAACCATTTAACCACATCATGTGCTTGATCTAGACTTGGTTAGGCATCTAGGATAGGTTACACAGCAAAAGGCAATCATACACACTTACAAGCCTAATTACAAATGAATCTAAAAACCTATTACAATCTTCAAAGCACTCAAGCCATTTTCTTCATCAAACACACATCAAGCCTTGGTAGGGAAGAAGCTTCCTCCAGCTTCAACAACCCTAACCCTAATGGGCCTTAACGCTTGCCAGGATTACTCATACGTGTTGCGCCTTCATGCGCTATACACACCACGTGATGGGTTGATACCAAAAGATGGGTTGTTCTTCTTGGAGATTTGAAAAGGGTGGCGGAAGCAATGGATGTGATGGATCAAGTTGGGCTCGTATAGAGCTATGGTTCCTTGTAGGTGCATGAAAGGTACGGAGAGTGATTGGTTGGGCCATATCACTTGGAGAAAGGTGGAGGTGAAGATCAAAGTGTCTCACCTAGAGAGAGTAGACAAAGGAGTAGAAGCTTGCAATATTTGGCAACATTTTACTCATAAAATTGATCTTACAAAACATGAGCCAAGCACCCTATTATATAGTTGCAAGTCCCTTGGAGAATAAGGAGTAAGGGTATGATGGGGAATACACAAAAGAGCGACTGCTAGGGTTTTTTACTAAAGTCAATGCCGTATCCATGGGCCTCTTCCATCATCCCCTCCCTCTTGAAGAGGATTTGTCTTCAAATCACATGCTTCTACCTCTTCATCTTCACTACCTGCAAAAGGTGTTAGATCCATAACATTGAAGGTAGTATGTACTCCATATTCTTCAGGCAGGTCAATTTGATATGCATTATTGATCCTGCCTGTTGACCGGAACGCTGGAAACTGCCTCGTCAAAGGATCGACGTGCACACCGCTTCAAACCTCCGTTCTTCTTCGAGATCCACTTCAAGAACCTGCAAAGGAACAGAGCGGCGCCGCTGCGGCCGATCGCACTCCAACGCCCAAGTCAGTGACCGAATCACCAAATACTAAGAGAAAACTAAGAACAGGAACCGTGCAAATTCTCTCTCACAGTAAGCTCTATAACTCGCAAGCGTAAAGAGTGTAATCTGAACGCGCGTACCTCAGAAAGTTCGTTGAGAACTCTTATATACCTGGTTACTTTCTCTCTCCTGGCAGTTACAGACCTGGACACGTGGCTCACATCCAGTCGTACACGTGCCACCATCTGGAGCCTCCTTGACTTGGGCGCTGCTTCTGACTCTCTTTTTGGCTAAGTTACTTATGCATGGTACTGCTCAGTGCATAGCTAACTTGGGAGTGCGATCTTTACTGGAACGGGCGAGTTAGGGTGCTCTCGTACACCTTCCCTGTGGTCTCGCCGGCCGCCTTCATAATCTGCACCGCCTTCATCTTCGGCGATGTGCTTGTTCTGGCGATCTCCAATCACTTAGTCGTCTGGGTTTACCATCTGGCGACTTCATCTTCAACTGGGCGATCGCCTGGCATGCTGAAGATCGGAGCACGCCAACTTAATAACTGGTGACTACACGAGCCCCCCGACTTCCTTCCCTTCTGCAACTCTGGCGCCTTGTTTACACGCCTACTCTGTGGCCTGGTGCCACGTCATCACTTCCGACTACCAGGGCGGTACAATTATTATTGATTCTTTTGAGAACTTGGAAGGGACCATCACCCCGGGGACTAAGTTTAGACTTCCTCTGATTAGGGAATCTAACTTTTCTAAGGTGAAGCCAAACCCAATCTCCCTCCTCAAAAATCACCTCTCTCTTCCCCTTATTGCTATGTTTCTTGTATTTCTCTGTTTGTTGTTGTATTTTGTTCTTAATCCTCTCATGCATTTTATTTACAAATTCAGCCTTTGTTACTCCTTCCTCATGCACAAAATCTTGTGGATTAGGTAGAGGTAACTAATCCAAAGGAGTAAGAGGATTGAACCCATACACAACCTTAAATGGAGAAATGTTAGTAGTTTTATGAACTACTCTATTATATGCAAACTCAATATGAGGAAGGTACTCATCCCAAGATTTGTGGTTTCCTTTCGTGATTGACCTAAGCATAGTGGAAAGAGATCTATTTACAACTTCAGTTTGTCCATCTGTTTGAGGATGACAAGAAGTTGAGAAAGTCAACTTAGTTCCAAGCCGTTCCCAAAGAGTTCTCCAGAAATGGCTTACAAATTTAGGATCCCTATCCGAAACTATGGTCTTAGGTAAACCATGTAGTCTTACCACTTCTCTAAAGAAGAGCTTAGAGATGTTGCTAGCATCATCCACTTTATGGCAAGGTATGAAATGAGCCATCGCCAAACCTATCCACTACCACAAAGATGGAAACAAAACCTCTATGTGTCCTAGGAAGTCCTAATATGAAATCCATGCTTATATCTTCCCAAGGAGCACTTGAAAAAGGTAAAGGAGTGTAGAGTTCGTGAGGCATTGTCTTGGATTTTTCTTTTAAACATGAAATGCATCTATGACAATGTCTTTGGACATCTTTCCTCATGTGTGGCCAAAAGAATTTTCTTTTTAAAAGCTCAAGAGTTTTATCAACTCCAAAATGGCCCATGAGTCCTCCTTCATGTGCTTCTTTTACAAGGAGTTTTCTATGTGTTCCTTGGGGTATGCAAAGTTTCCCTTCTTTAAATAAGTACCCCTAAAAAACATAAAAAGCTCCTTGTGATCTATGTTGGCACTCAACAAAAGTGGGTGCAAAATCATGATCTTCTTTATAAAGTTCAGGTATGCTTTCAAATCCAAGAATTTGGGCTCCAAGTTTAGAAAAGAGGGCATGTCTCCTTGATAGAGCATTTGCCACAATATTTGTATTGCCCTTCTTGTATTTGAATGGAAATTGCTCAAGAAATTCCATCCACTTTGCATGTCTCTTTTTCAACTTGTGTTGACCCTTCAATTATTTCAAACACTCATGATCACTATGTATGACAAATTCTTTTGAGACTAGATAGTGTTCCCAAGTTTGTAGGGCCCTCACAAGTGCATAAAGCTCTTTGTCATAGGTAGGATAGTTGAGGACAACACCATGAAGTTTTTCACTAAAATATGCAATTGGGTGCCCACCTTGCAAGAACACAACACTTATTCCTACTCCCGATGCATCACACTCTAGCTCAAAAGTTTTTTAGAAGTTTGGTAAAGCTAGAATGGGTGCATTAGTGAGTTCAACTTTCAACCTTTGTAAGGCTTGCTCATGCTTCTCCGTCCAACAAAATGGAGTGTCTTTCTTCACTAACTCATTGAGTGGTGAAGCTAGACTTGAGAAGTTAGGAACAAATCTCCTATAAAAACTTGCTAGACCATGAAAGCTCCTAACATCTCCTACATTTTATGGGGTTGGCCACTCTTGGATGGCTTTGATTTTCTCGGGGTCAACATGTACCCCATTTTTGTTTACTATAAAACCTAGAAACACTACACTATCTACATAAAAAGTGCACTTATCTATATTAGCAAACAAACTATTTTTCCTAAGCACTAAAAGAAACTCCCCAAGGTGACTTAGGTGGGACTGTAGGCTTTGACTATATACTAATATATCATCAAAATAAAACACTACATATTTAACTATGAAATCCCTAAGGACATGATTCATAAGCCTCATGAAAGTGCTACGTGCATTAGTGAGTCCAAAAGGCATCACTAACCACTCATATAATCCAAATTTGGTCTTAAAAGAAGTTTTCCACTCATCACCCTCTTTGATTCTTATTTGGTGATATCCGCTTTTGAGATCAATTTTAGAAAATCTAGTTGACTCATGCAACTCATCAAGCATATCATCAAGTCTAGGAATTGGATGCCTGTATTTGATGGTGATATTGTTGATGGCCCTACAATCACAACACATTCTCCACTTGCCATCTTTCTTTGGCACCAACAAAACAGGTACAGCACAAGGACTTAGACTCCTTTGAACCCAGCCTTTATCCAACAATTCCTGAACTAGTGACTCTATCTCCTTAGTCTCCTCAGGATTAGTTCTATAAGCCAGTCTATTTGGTATACTAGCTCCCGGAACTAAATCTATTTGGTGTTCTATACCTCTAACAGGTGGAAGTCCAATGGGTCCTTCCTTAGGGAATATATCACCAAGTTCTTTTAAAAGTTTTTGGACTTGATGAGGTAGCTCACAAACTGTAGAAAGTGTGGCAGTGCATGCAAGTGTTCCTTTACAAAGAAGGTGGCCTGAAGGTCGTTCAGATAGAAGTATTTTTTCAATTTTATTTTCAAATTTTTCTTCTTTCTGAATGACCTTGTGGGAAGGAACACTCTTCTCCCACACCTCAGCTTTCTCTCTAAGGTATTTTTCTAGTTTTTCTATTTTCTTTTTTTTTTTCTCTCATTTTCTCTTTTTAGTTTCCTTTTTACTTGGTCCTTTACCACTTGTGAGGGTGTTAAAGGATAAAGTAAAAATTTCTTTTCCTTATGAGTAAAAGTAATCTTGTTGGTAAGACCATTATGCATATCTTTCTTATCAAATTTCCATGGTCTTCCCAATAAGATATGACAGGCTTCCATGGGTACTACATCACATAAAATCTCATCTTTATAGTTCCCCACAGAAAGACTAACTTTTACTCGCTTGTCTACAGTTAGTTCCCCATCTTCATTGATCCATTGAAGTTTGTAAGGTTTTGGATGAGATACTAATTGTAGATTAAGTTTTTCAACCATCCTAGTGCTACAATAATTGCAGCAAGAACCACTATCCACAATGAGAGAACAAATGTTTTCTAAAACTTTACATCTTGTATGAAAGATGTTCTCTTTTTGTGTTTCATGGTTCACACTAGGGTGATTGTTGAGGGTTCTTCTGATCATCATTAATTCTCCCTCACAAGGATATGCCCCCTCACTATCTTCTTTCTCTTCTTCCCCACTAGATGTTGAATCAAGTGCGATCAAAAGCTTTGAAGAATCCAAATCCTAGTCTTCGATGGAAGGCTGAAGCTGCTTGAAGTTGTTGCTGTGTTATAGAGTAGGATCTGGGTAGTTTATCTTTAAAATCCACTCTTTGTTGAATCTAAAGCTTAAGTGTTTTCAAATCTTTTAAGTTTAAAGTGTTTCTCAAACTAAGTGAAAAATAACCTGTTGTTTTGTCGAAACAACCGATTGTTTTACTCTTAGGTAAATGGCCCTTTTATTCCAAAATTGGTAAAAAATGGATCTTCCATTGAAAAACCTTGGTCTCAATGGACTGATTCTAAAAACAAGAAGGCCAAATTTGATTGTATTGCTAAGAACATCATAACATCTGCCTTAAATTCAAATGAATTTTTCAGGATTTCTCAATGCTCATCGGCCAAGGAGATGTGGGACACTTTGGAGGTGACTCATGAAGGAACCAATAATGTGAAGAGAGTTAGAAAGCATACTCTAATTCAGGAATATAAAATTATTAGAATGCTTAAGGGTGAGTCAATCGTTGAAGTACAAACCCACATCATCAACCACCTTATGAGCCTTGGAAAAACCTTTGATAAAGAAGAACTAAACATCAAGATCCTCAAGTGTCTTGATAGATCATGGCAACCTAAGGTGACAACAATTTATGAATCAAAAGATTTGGAATCCTTGACAACAGCTTCATTGTTTGGTAAGCTTAGAGAACATGAGTTAGAAATGAATAGACTCAATGTTCAAGAAAGTGAAGACAAGCATGTGAGAAGCATTGCCTTGAAAGTTGCCAAGCACAAAAACAAGCAAGAGTCAAGTGATAAAAGTGAAGAAGAAAACCTCAGTTTGCTGTCCAAAATGTTTAGTAGATTCTTGAAAAGAAATCGCAACAAAGAAGCCAACAAAGAAAGGTATGGCAACAAGAAAACTAGTGATTTCAATTCTAACAATTATACTTGCTTTGGTTGTGGTGAACAAGGGCACATAAAAGTTGATTGCCCAAACAAAGAAAGCAATGAAAAGAAATCAATCTACAAGGAGAAAAAGGGAAAATCAAGAAGAGCATATATTGCTTGGGATGAAAATGAAGTCTCCTCATCAAGTGAAGATGAAAAGGCAAACATATGCTTGATTGGAGAAGGAGATGATGAGTCATGTAGCTCAAGCAATGTAAGTTCATGTGTTTCCCTAAGTGCGGAAAATTATAGTAAATTGCATCAAGCTTTTCAAGAAACTCATGAAGAAGTTAACTGATTGGTTCTGTCAAACAACCGATTGAAAGGGCTTAACAACTGGCTTGAAAAGAGGGTTAAGACACTTGAAGAAGAGCTGGAAAAATCAAAAATTGATTTTGAAAAACATAAAAAACATTGCAAAAACTCTTCTCATGTGTGTGGCTCTCTTATTTGTGAAAATTGTGAAAATCTTGAAAATAAAGTTCATTATTTTGTTAGAACTGTGGATAAGCTTTCAAAGGGAAAATCCAACTTTGAGAATGTCTTGGCATCTCAAAATTGTGTTTTTGGAAGAGCTGGATTAGGTTTTAATCCACAGAACAAGCAAGACAATTTTTCAAAGAAATTTTCAAAACTGCAAGTAAAACAACCGATTGTTAAGTCGAAACAACCGGTTGTTACATGCTTTTATTGCATGAAAAGAGGCCATTTAATCAGATTCTGCAAAATAAGGAAATATTCTGTTCCCAGAGGTTTTATGAAATGGATTCCCCAAGGTTGTGAGGTTTCAAATGATAAAAATAAATCAAATGGACCCACATTTGTAAGGGGACCAAACCTTGTTGCTTGAATTCATTTTTATGCAGTGATACTAGAAGAACATGAAGCTCTGAGTCATCTGATCAGGTTCTTGGAAAGAAAGGATTAAGACTGGAACTGAATTGAGGGTGTGTACTAGTTCAAGCCTTTTCAAAAGTCAAAAGAAGTTTCTTGATCACAAACAATGTCTCATTGAAGGGACTTCATAAAAGGATAAGACCTACCTTAACTTTTTCTTTGTTTTTTAATTACTGAATCATGTTTAATTTTCTTTTTCAAATAAGCATTTACATATGTTTTTGAACCTTTCTCAGTCTATGCTTGAAAATCACAATTTGTCAACATGTTGCAGAAAAACAATCGATTGTTTCCTCGAAACAACCGATTGTTTCTTCTCTGACAGCACTGTGAAAGAATTGAATTAATTTCTCTATGCATTTTGTCGGTTGCAGATCTCAATAATGAAAGGATCTTGAGTCAATAAAGCAGTCTTGAAAGCCTGATTGTGTTCTGGAGGAAGTTACAAGATGTCATAAAGGAATATATTCCATATCTTGTGATCCGATCGGTCATCGGTAGTCGATGACGTCAGCAGCAGAGAACCACGTGGACCACTAGCAGGGTGACACGTGGACCAGGTGGCAGAGAGGTCAGGGAGACGATCGCCAAGAGCGGTGATCGGTGGTCAGTAACCAAGTGACCAACGACAGATCAGGCGGCAGAGAGGTCGGGGGACAGATCATCCAGAATGGTGATCGGTGGTCAGTAGCCAAGTGGCCACCAACAGACCAGTTCTCAGACTAACGCCCGAAGGCAGAACGCGAGAAGCAAATAAACACTGATCAGTCATCGGGTGTATTGTTATCGGGGTCTCGTGTTACACGCAGTTAAACTGGGACTGAGGTTCCCAGCGAGAGCGTTACGCATGGATCTCGCTTGAGCACACCTCAGGGAATCATGCACGAGAGTGGCCTGAGGGAACTAGTAAACCAGTCAGTGATTGGTGATTCCCTCAACCCATTACGTGCGTGGCATCGTGAAGGGTAAGTCGCCTACGCAGAGAGCAACGTTTGGTGAGTGTGCCTAGACCAGCCACATCCGACGTTCTCCTAAGAGTATGCGATTTGCCCAGATAAGAGAAATATCCTAAGTTACTCCGCAAGGGCGTAACTTAGGCACACAAAGAGAAGCGCTAGAGCCCTTCCAGTAAATGACACGTGTGTGGTTAGATGTGAGTTGCAGGCCTTCACGTGTCACCATCTGAGAAGGGTGCGGTCCAGACAAAAGTGCACTCCGTACCACTAAAGGTACAGACAGGCGCAGCCAAGCGCAGAGACGCGCAGACATGCACAGGCTCTCACGCTCCCACTGCTGATTCTGAAGGTACGCTTTCTCTGAAAAGCATAACAGGGTTCTGACACATGCCAAAAAAGCATAACAGAATTCTGTTATGCCCAGAAGCAGAGAAAGAGAGATAAAAGAGAGAATCAGGGTGAGAGTGGGGGGATACGAAAAAGAGAGAGCAAGAGTTTTTCACACACACTACTAGTTTTCTAATCTTTGGTGGTTCTGTGGACTAACTTGATCGTCGGAGTGCAAACGGCCGCTAGAGGCGCCGTCTGTGTGTTTTGCAGGTCACATTTGAAGACATCTGAGAGAAGGTTTTGAGGGTGACTCTACAGAGAACGCAGTCGCGTAGACGGGACAGAGAGTGCTACGAAGCGATTCCTCCACGTTCGAGTTGCCGGCAGGATCATTTGGCGCCCACCGTGGGGCTCGAGTGAATCGTTGTCCCATATATACCACAGTTCTAAAGCTTACCAGAGTTTTATCAGTTTCTTTGATAGAGAAAGATGCCTAGAAACAGACAACCATCACCTGCGCCATCTGCTGACGAAGGAGCTGTGACAATGGCGCAGGTCCTGGAAATGGTGCGCACGCTGCAGGATAACGCCGCAGCGTCGAAAGTTGAACAAGAGAGGATGCAGATGGAGTTGGCTGCGTCGCAAAGCAGGAACGACGAGCTGAATCGCGTCAACGAAGAGTTGAGAAGGACGCTGCAGGCGCAGAGGGAACACATTGTTGATGAAAGGGTGTCTAGGCAGCCCTCACCTCCAAGACCATTCCCCATGCCATTCTCCCCTGAGATCATGGGAACCATGGTGCCTCCCAACCTGGTGGGGGTGAAGGCATCGTTCAAGGGGGTAGAAGACCCGGAGGCGCATCTGACGGCGTTCCACACCCAGATGATGTTGTCTGGGGGCTCAGACACTGTGTACTGCAAGATGTTCATGAGCACATTGAGCGGAATCGCCATGGAGTGGTTCGTGAGTTTACCAGAAGGACATATCACGTCTTTCTCTCAGTTTTCAAAGCTCTTCACTGAGCAATATATCGTCAACAAAGCACCTGCAGTGGTGTCATACGACTTGTTCGACGTGCGTCAATACGAAGGTGAGTCGCTGAAAGACTACCTCAACCGCTTTGGAGCACAAGTGGTTAGATTGTCCAGCAAAGATGAAGATATGCTAGTGCACGCGTTTAAGAAGGGAGTGCTGCCTGGCCCCTTTAGCGAGTCTCTCATCAGGAGCCACCCCAGCACCTTTGCAGAGATCTGACGACGGGCGGTGGCGCACATAGTGGCAGAAACAGAGGTTTCTGAGAAGAGGGGAAGTGCAGCACCACCAAGACCGCGTGGAGGGCAAGGAAAGCCACAACAAGCAAGGGTGCATGAAGCCAAGGAAGGGAAAAAGGTGCGGGAAAAACCTCGTCCCTATGCACCAGGCAAAGAGCAGAGCAGGGGGCGTGCAAGGGAGAATAACGCACCCCTAAGATACAACTTCATGGTGGGATTGGCGGACCTCATCGCCCTTCCCGCTGTAGCAGCAAGACTACGAGTACCGGAGAAGAAAGATAAGGTACTTGGAAGGAAGAAGAATGAATGGTGCGAGTTTCACCAGGCCTTTGGCCATACACTTCACTCCTGTTTGGCGCTGGGACACCAACTGGCAGAGTTGGTGAAGTCTGGGTTTCTAGCAGATTACCTGCGTGAGCCACAGGGTGATCGCGCGTCAGGATCCCAGACTGGAGAACAGCAGCATGAAGTCCCTGTGCATGGGGAAGTGCAGACGATCGCAGGAGGCTTCTCTGGTGGGGGATGCGGTAAATGAGAGTCATTACCCTGAAGTGGACATTATCTTCAGGAAAGCTGATCTACGGGACGTTGTCCCGCACGACAACGACCCTGTGGTCATTTCTCTCATCACAGCGGGAAGACGAGTGCATAGAGTACTCGTGGATCAAGGAAGCTCGGCAGATGTCATGTTCTGGCCAACATTCAACAAGTTACAGTTGTCCCCTGATCAGCTAAGACCATATACCGGGTGTCTCTACGGTTTTGCGGGAGATCAGGTAGAGGTGAGGGGATACATCGAGCTGAGGACAACGTTCACTGACGGAACAACAGCCCGCACTGAAAAGATAAAGTACCTGGTGGTGAACGCCCCTTCAGCGTACAACGTCTTGTTGGGGAGGCCAACACTCAATAGACTGGGCGCAATACCATCGACGAGGCAGATGAAGTTGAAGCTGCCGTCGATGGAGGGGACCGTGATAACCATCAAGTCGGATCAGGCTGAGGCAAGACGCTGTTATGAGAACAGCTTGAAGCAAAAGAGAAGTGTGTGCCACGTCACCACGAAACCACCACCAGTCATGCGCGAAGAGCGATCGGTGGTCAAGGAGACACCAGGCGCTCAGAGGATGGAGGATGCTGCGGTGGGGGGCTCCCAGGTAGCCCAAGTTGAAGAAGAAGAGGAAGGCGCGATCGCTCCTCGCGAGTTAGGGTCGCGAGGGCGGTCATCGGGGGGAAAAAATTCAAATTAGGGGGATCCCTCGTTGAAAAAGAGCGAAGGCTGATCGTGGGTGTGATTGAGAAGCACATGAATGCCTTCGCATGGTCAGCATCTGACATGCCAGTAATCGACCCCGATTTCCTCTGCCATCGTCTGTCGATGGACCCTGTGGTTCGACCCGTGAGACAGAAGCGAAGGAAATTCAACGAGGAGAAGAGGAAGGTGATCCACGACGAAGCACAGAAGCTCCTTGCCGCAGGGCACATCAGAGAAATCCAGTACCCCGAGTGGCTAGCGAATGTGGTACTGGTTCAAAAGGCAAGCGACAAGTGGAGAATGTGCGTGGACTTCACTGACCTCAACAAGGCGTGCCCCAAGGATTCTTACCCCTTACCCAGTATAGATGCTCTAGTTGATAGCGCATCGGGGGGAAAGCTACTAAGCTTCTTGGACGCTTTCTCGGGGTACAACCAGATCAGGATGCACCCCATGGATGAGTGCAAGACTGCGTTTATGACGGAACGATCTTACTATTGCTACAAGGTCATGCCATTCGGGTTAAAGAATGCGGGGGCTACCTACCAGCGGCTCATGGATAGGGTGCTCTCGCCCATGCTGGGAAGGAACGTACACGCCTATGTAGATGACATGGTGGTTACGTCCCAAGAGAAGGAGCATCATGCAGCTGATCTGGAAGAGCTATTCACCACCATTGCCAAGTACAGGCTGAAGCTCAACCCTGAGAAATGCATTTTTGGTGTGGAGGCTGGGAAGTTCTTGGGCTTCCTCTTAACAGAGCGGGGAATCGAAGCTAACCCAGAAAAGTGTGCGGCGATCGTGGCAATGAGGAGCCCAACGACGGTGAAGGAAGTGCAGCAGCTCACCGGTCGCTTGGCGGCTTTGTCCCGGTTTATGTCCGCTGGAGGGGAGAAAGGTCACCCATACTTCCAGTGTCTCAAACGCAACAGCAGATTTCTCTGGACACAGGAGTGCGAGCAGGCCTTCATCAAGTTAAAGGGGTATCTGGCGAGCCCACCAGTCTTGCGAAAACCTCAGGTAGGCATCCCTCTTCGTCTGTACTTTGCTGTGACGGAGAGAGCAGTCAGCTCAGTCCTGGTGCAAGAGCAAGACCAGACCCTGAGGCCTGTTTACTTCGTGAGTAAGGTGCTGCAAGGCCCTGAAACAAGGTACCAGGCCCTCGAGAAGGCTGCTCTGGCGGTGGTGTTTTCAGCCAGAAGACTCAGGCATTACTTCCACAGCTTCACAGTGGTGGTGATGACTGATCTGCCTATCCAGAACGTATTGAAGAAACCTGATGTAGCAGGAAGGATGGTCAAGTGGGCGGTGGAATTGTCAGAATTTGACATCTAGTACGAGCCCCGAGGACCGATCAAGGGGCAGGTGTTCGCAGACTTTGTCGTCGAGCTTTCGTCGATCGCGACACCTGCGGAAGGATTAGACTTCCGATGGGTATTATCGGTGGATGGCTCCTCTAATCAGCAGGGGAGCGGCGTGGGAGTCATCTTGGAGGGACCGAACGGGGTACTGATCGAGCAGTCCCTCCGCTTTGCCTTCAAGGCTAGCAACAATCAGGTGGAGTATGAAGCCCTGATCGCAGGAATGTTGCTAGCAAGAGAAATGGGAACAAGAAATCTGCTGGCCAAAAGCGACTCTTTGCTGGTCACCGGGCAGGTTACAGGGGAGTTCCAAGCAAAAGATCCCCAGATGGCCGCCTACCTGGAGTATGTGCAGCTCCTGAAGACGTCCTTCGCCGAGTTTGAATTAGTGCACGTGCCAAGAGAGCAAAATGCCAGAGCAGACCTGCTTGCCAAGCTGGCCAGCTAAGGCAAAGGGGGGAAGCAGAGGACCGTCATTCAGGAGACCCTGAAGGTGCCGCGCGCGTTTGTATCAGACAACCAGGTGCTTCATGTATACAAGTCAATGGAGCGTCTAACGATCGGTCATCGGTCGTTGACCCAAGAAACGCTGAGAACACCAAGGGTGAGATCGCGACCGTCAAAGACCGATGAGTCGATGGAGGTCCATGCGGGGAAGGAGCCCGACACCTGGATAACGCCATACCAGCTATACTTAGAAGATGGTGTACTCCCGCTCGATGCGGCAGAGGCCAAAAGGATGAAGAGGAGTTCAAGTAAGTTCACTCTTATAGATGGAAACCTCTTTAGATTTGGATTTTCTCACCCTGTGCAGATCTGTGTGCACGGCGAGCAATGCACCGGACCCATGTCTGAGCTGCACGAGGGGGTGTGCGGAAGCCACGTAGGTGGTCGCGCTTTGGCAAGTAGAGTACTCCGCGCGGGGTACTACTGGCCAAAGCTGAAGGAAGACTGCATAAGGTTTGCTCAGCGTTGCAAAGAGTGTCAACTGCATGCAGACTGGCACAAGGCACCCCCTGAGGAGTTGAGGTCCATCCATAGCCCGTGGCCATTCCATACATGGGGGATTGACATCCTAGGACCCTTTCCCCTGGCGGTGAGGCAGATGAAGTTCCTCATCGTGGCCATCGAGTATTTCACCAAGTGGGTGGAGGCAGAGCCAGTCGCACACATCACCGCACAGAAAGTCGAGCACTTCGTCTGGAAGAACATTGTCTGCCGCTTCGGAATACCCAAGAGGCTGGTTTCCGACAATGGCACCCAGTTCACAAGTCATCAGCTGAGGAAGATGTGTGAAGAGTTAAAGATACAACAGGTTTTCGCTTCAGTGGAACACCCACAAACCAATGGGCAGGTGGAGTCAGCAAATCGAGTACTGCTCAGGGGGCTGAAGCCAAGACTAGACAAGGCCAAAGGAGGCTGGGCAGAGGAGGTCCCCAAAATTGTATGGTCTTATCACACCACCCCACAGTCCAGCACCCATGAGACACCCTTCAGCCTTGTCTATGGGACAGGCGCCATGATTCCTGTGGAGATACAGGAGAGCTCCCCCAGATTCTTGAACTTCGTTGCTGAAGAGTCCAATGAAGAGCGTAAGGTGAATGTGGATCTGCTAGACGAAGTGCGAGAAGAGGCCAGATTCAGTGCTGAAGCTGTGAAGAGAAGAGTAGAGCGGAGGCACAACTCTAAAGTGAGGCCCAGGCGCTTCTAGGAAGGTGATGAGAAAGGCGCATCAGAATGACATGGATAACAAGTTATCCCCAAAGTGGACAGGCCCGTACAGAGTGGTGGAGACATTGGAGAACAAAGCCTATCGCTTAGAGACTTTGGAGGGAGGAGCAATCCCCAGAATGTGGAACGCCACCCATTTAAAATTTTATTTCAGTTAAAGTTGTACAGTAATGGCGTTCTCGCGCTAAAAGATACATGCTCTGTATGTGGTGGAAACAGTTGAACAGACAAGGGGGCACTCTTTTCCCTAAGGAGGGTTTTTAACGAGGCCACCCAATTAAAGAAAAATTTCCAGCATATCAAGTGTGCTCAGGTATTAAAGTTAAAAGTCCTCCTTGCCCCAGGTGCAAGTGCAGGTGATTGGTTAGGCCCTACTTGCCCTAGGCGCAAGTACTGGCACCGATCCAAGTCTTCCTCACCCCAGGTGTGAACGCAAGCAGTTAAAGGTTTGAAAAGCCAGGGGTGCTAGTAAGACCAAGGTAGGGAAAGAAAAGGTTTTGACAAAATGTCCTTACCCGCTTGGCATGCACCAATATTGGCCCAGTAAAGCTCTTAGTCCGAAACCCTTCTCACCTCAGGAGTGAGGCAGGGAATGAACGACTCAACGCCCCGAAGGGTGACCTTGGGGAAAAGTAAGAGGGGTTAGCGAGAAACACTTTTATTTCCCCAAAACAAGGCATCACCTCGAGCGATCGATGCCAAGGTTCTCTATGCACTTAGCGCTAGAGCGACAGAGAAGCTAGGTGAAGATCGAGGAACGATCACTGATGAGTCGTTAGCGATTGGTTAGTGGTGTAAAGCAGCGCACAAGGACTGTCAAACACCAAGCTAAGGGAATAGCCAGTCGTGATCAAGTAGAAGCAAAAGAGTAAAAGAAGCAGATCGCGCTAAGCCTAAGCTGGTTAACACTTAGTCGTGCGCGAAAGGAAAGATAAAGCCCAAGATCGCGCTGAACCTAAGCTAGCTAACAGTTAGTCGCGCGCATAAAGATAAGTGAAGCTCAAAGAAAATACAAGGGAAGAAACTTATGCAAGAGAAGAAGCATTGAGAGTTTGTATTTACAGTCAAGTCTTATACAAATTTTTGCGTAATAAGAAAAATTGTGCAGAAGTTAAATTTACAGAGAAGAGAAAAGACTAAGGGGCAGGAGGGATAAGCTTTCCATCCACCACTTCATGATAGATGCTGAACTGCGAGAGGTCCAGGTCTGGGAGAACGCATCTGATTTGCTCGAGTGCTAGCTCGAATCCATCAGTAAGGGCATCAGCACCCACATTCATCAAATCAGCATTCTCCACCTCCAGTTTTTGCTTTGAGGCCTCCGCAGCATCTCTCTCAGTGGTAACGGCAGCAAGGGAGGAGGCAGCTTCAGACAGTTTGCCCACCATCTCCTCAAGTCTTTTCTCCCCAGCAGCAGCTGCTTCTTTGGTGGACTCGAGCTCCCCCACTAATTGAGAATTCAGTTGGCGTAGGGAGGAGGTCTCGGCCCGCAGCTCCACCACCGTGCAGTCCAAAGAGCTAACAGCTTGCCCCATCAAGATCTCCGTCTTGATGGTCTCTTGGACCTGCCTAGGTACTCCCTCCTAGCTTTCTCCACCATGCCTCGCATCAACTCTACAGATTCTTGGGCAGCTTCGAAGTCACTTCGCAGTGACTCCTTGTCGTGCTCAAGATCCTTCACCCTCTTCTCCAGGGCTAGTTGCTTGCGATGCTGGGTGGAAAATTCCAGAGAGAGCACTACCTGCTTGGCCAGGTGCATGTCCACCTCATCACCATTCCATTCGACGAGCTCCCGGTTGCTTATGAGCTGTCGAACCAGGGTGATGACCCTGCTGAAGTTCTCGTGGCTGGCCCCAGAGGCGCTTGGGCGCGAGCTGGACCCACCACATTCAGTAGTGGCGGTAGAGATTGGCAGCAGTGGTGGTGGTGCACCCCCAGTTTGGGCAGAAACACCCCCAGCAGGAGGAGCAGATGGACCAGGTGTTTGGCCTGCTGGGGGGGAAGATGGCAGTTGAGAGGCTGGAGGCAACTGCTGGCCTGGAGAAGGAAGACTGGTGGGCTCTGAGGCAGGTTGAGCACAGGAAGGTGGGGGAGACCCTTCCTCTACTTCCACCACCTCGATCTCCCCAGGCTGGAGAGACGAAGCCCCCTCAACTGCTGGTTTTTTCCTCTGACGGTGTACAAGAGGAGAGCCAGAGCTCTCCTCTTCAGTTGAGGCAGCAGTGGCAGCAGCAGCAAGCGAAGTGGAAGCCTTCACCAGCCTTTTCCTTTTCTTTCCTTGCTCGGGGCCTTCAGCTGGCGCGACCGAGAGTGGAGGGGCGGCAATGGGCTCAGTTGTAAAAGAGGAGGAGCCAGTGCCTTTGGTTCCCCTACGCTTGGCAAGCTCTAGCAAAGCCAGCCTCCTGTCCTTTCCTGACATTGAGTCTACATAGACGAGAAAAGGAAGGGTCAGTTGGCCAAGTTATTCAAGTAAGTTAGAAAACACATAAAAACATGCATGAGAAGAGACAAGTATCCTAAGAGGAGCAAGAAGAGCTACCTATATTGATCCGATCGGTCATCGGTAGTAGATGACGTCAGCATCAGAGAACTACGTGGACCACTCGCAGGGTGACACGTGGACTAAGTGGCAGAGAGGTAGGGGGACGATCGCCAAGAGAGGTGATCGGTGGTCAGTAGCCAAGTTACTACCGATCAGATCAGGCGGCAGAGAGGTCGGGGGATAGATCACCCAGAATGGTGATCGGTGGTCAGTAGCCAAGTGACCACCAGCAGACCAGTTCCCAGACTCGCGCCTGGAGGCACAGCGCGAGTAGCAAATAAACACTGATCAGTCATCGGGTGTATTGTCATCGGGGTCTCGTGTTACACGCAGTTAAACTGGGACTAAGGTTCCCAGCGAGAGCGTTACGCATGGACCTCGCATGAGCACGCCTCAAGGAACCATGCACGAGAGTGGCCTGAGGGAACTAGTAAGCCAGTCAGTGATTGGTGATTCCCTCAACCCACTACGTGCGTGTCATCCAGAAGGGTAAGTCGCCTATACAGAGAGTAACGTTCGGTGAGTGCGCCTAGACCAGCCACACCCGACGTCCACTCCTAAGAATGTGCAATTTACCCGGATAAGAGAAGCATCCTAAGTTACTCCGCAAGGGCGTAGCTTAGGCGGACAAGGAGAGGCGCTAGAGCCCTTCCAGTAAGTGACACGCGTGTGGTTAGATGTGAGTTGCAGGCCTCCACGTGTCACCATCTGAGAGGGGTGCGGTCCAGACAAAAGAGCACTCCGTACCGCTAAAGGTACAGACAGGCGCAGCCAAGCGCAGACATGCGCAGACTCTCACGCTCCCCATTGCTGATTCTGAAGGTACGCTTTCTCTGAAAAGCATGACAGGGTTCTGACACATGCCAGAAAAGCATAACAGAATTCTGTTATGCCCAGAAGCAGGGAAAGAGAGATAAAAGGCAGAATCAGAGTGAGAGTGAGGGGGAGATAGACAAAAAAAAAACAGAGCGCAAGTTTTACACACACACATTTTACTAAGTTTCGAGTTTCTGGTGGTTCTGTTGAACTAACTTGATCGTCGGAGTGCAAACGGCCGCTAGAGGCGCCGTCTGTGTATTTTGCAGGTCACATCTTGAAGCCACCTGAGAAGACAGAGAGAGAGTTCAGAAGGTGGTTCTTCAGGAGACGCAGTCGCGAAGACAGGGCAGAAAGTGTTACGAAGCGATTCACCCACGTTCAAGTTGCCGGCAGGATCATTTGGCGCCCACCATGGGGCCCGAGTGAATCGTTGTCCCATATATACCACAGTTTTAAAGCTCACCAGAGTTTTATCAGTTTCTCTGATAGAGAAGATGCCTAGAAACAGACAACCATCACCTGCGCCATCCGCTGATGAAGGAGCTGTGACAATGGCGCAGGTCCTGGAAATGGTGCGCACGCTGCAGGATAACGCTGCAGCGTCGAAGGTCGAACAAGAAAGGATGCAGACGGAGTTGGCTGCATCGCAAAGCAGGAACGACGAACTAAATCGTGTCAACGAAGAGTTGAGAAGAACGCTGCAGGCGCAGAGGGAGCACGTCGTTGACGAAAGGGTGTCTAGGCAGCCTTCACCTCCAAGGGCATTTCCCATGCCATTCTCCCCTGAGATTATGGGAACCATGGTGCCTTCCAACCTGGTGGGGGTAAAAGCGTCGTTCAAAGGGGTAGAAGACCCGGAGGCGCATCTGACGGCATTCCACACCCAGATGATGTTGTCTGGGGGCTCAGACGCTGTATACTGCAAGATGTTCATGAGCACACTGAGCGGAATCGCCATGGAGTGGTTCGTGAGTTTACCAGAAGGGCATATCACGTCGTTCTCTCAGTTCTCGAAGCTCTTCATCGAGCAATACATCGTCAACAAGGCACCTGCAGTGGTGTCCTACGACCTGTTCGACGTGCGCCAATACCAGGGGGAGTCGCTGAAAGACTACCTCAACCGTTTTGGAGCACAAGTGGTTAGACTACCCAGCAAAGATGAAGATATGCTTGTGCACGCGTTTAAGAAGGGAGTGCTGCCTGGCCCTTTCAGTGAGTCTCTCATCAGGAGCCATCCCAGCACCTTTGCAGAGATCCGACGGCGTGCGGTGGCGCACATAGTGGCAGAAACAGAAGTTTCTGAGAAGAGGGGAAGTGCTGCACCACCCAGACCGCGTGGAGGGCAAGGAAAACCACAGCAAGCGAGGGTGCATGAGGCCAAAGAGGGGAAGAAGGTGCGGGAAAAACCTCGTCCCTATGCACCAGGCAAAGACCAGAGTAAGGGGCGTGCAAGGGAGAATAACGCGCCCCCAAGATACAACTTCATGGTGGGGTTGGCGGATCTCATCGCCCTTCCTGCCGTAGCAGCAAGACTACGAGTACCAGAGAAGACAGACAAGGTACTCGGAAGGAAGAAGAATGAATGGTGTGAGTTTCATCAGGCCTTTGGACATACACTTCATTCCTGTTTGGCGCTGGGACACCAACTGGCAGAGTTGGTGAAGTCTGGTTTTCTAGCAGATTACCTGCGTGAGCCGCAGGGTGATCGCGCGTCAGGATCCCAAACTGGAGAGCAACAGCATGAAGTCCCTGTGCATGGGGAAGTGCAAACGATCGCTGGAGGCTTCTCTGGTGGGGGATGCACAGCTTCACAAAGAAGGAGATACACTCGATCTGTGATGGCGGTAGATGCAGTGAGTGAGAGTCATTACCCTGAGGTGGACATTGTCTTCAGGAAGGCTGACCTACGAGACGTTGTCCCACACGACAACGACCCTGTGGTCATTTCTCTCATCACAGCAGGAAGACGAGTGCATAGAGTACTCGTAGATCAAGGAAGCTCGGCGGATGTCATGTTCTGGCCAACATTCAACAAGCTACAGTTGTCCCCTGATCAGTTGAGACCGTATACTGGTTGTCTCTACGGTTTTGCAGGGGACCAGGTAGAAGTGCGGGGATACATCGAGCTGAGGACAACGTTCACCGACGGAACGGCAGCCCGCACGGAAAAGATAAAGTACCTGGTGGTGAACGCCCCTTCTGCGTACAATGTCCTGTTGGGGAGGCCAACGCTCAATAGACTGGGCGCAATACCATCGACAAGGCATATGAAGTTGAAGCTGCCGTCGATGGAAGGGGCCGTGATAACCATCAAGTCGGATCAGGCTGAGGCAAGACGCTGTTATGAGAACAGTTTGAAGCAAAAAAGAAGTGTATGCCATGTCACCACAAAACCACCACCAGGCGTGCGCAAAGAGCGATTGGCGGTCAGGGAGACACAAGGCGCTCAGAGGATGGAGAACGCTGCGGTGGGGGGCTCCCAGGTGGCCCAAGTCGAGGAAGAGGAGGAAGGCACGATCACTCCTCGCGAGTCAGGGATCGCGAGAGCGGTCATTGCCAGTGAGAGGAGGCCCCACCTAGCTGAAGGATGGGTCGAGGTGGACATCAGGGGAAGAAAATTCAAGTTGGGGGGATCCCTCATTGAAGAAGAGCGAAGGCTGATCATGGGTGTGATTGAGAAGCACATGAATGCCTTTGCATGGTCATCATCCGACATGCCAGGAATCGACCCCGATTTCCTCTGCCATCGTCTATCAATGGACCCCATGGTTCGACCGGTGCGACAGAGAAGAAGGAAATTCAACGAGGAGAAGAGGAAGGTGATCCACGACGAAGCGCAGAAGCTCCTTGTCGCAGGGCATATCAGAGAAATCCAGTACCCCGAGTGGTTAGCGAATGTGGTACTGGTGCGGAAGGCAAGCGGCAAGTGGAGAATGTGCGTGGACTTCACTGACCTCAATAAGGCGTGCCCCAAGGATTCTTACCCCTTACCCAGTATAGATGCTCTAGTCGATAGCGCCTCGGGGGGAAAGCTACTCATCTTCTTGGACGCTTTCTCAGGGTATAATCAGATCAGGATGCACCCAATGGACGAATGCAAGACCGCGTTTATGACGGAACGGTCTTGCTACTGCTACAAGGTCATGCCATTTGGGTTGAAGAATGCGGGGGCTACCTACCAGCGGCTCATGGATAGGGTGCTCTCGCCCATGCTGGGAAGAAACGTACACGCCTATGTAGATGACATGGTGGTTACGTCCCAAGAGAAGAAGCATCATGCGGCTGATCTAGAAGAGCTATTCACCACCATTGCCAAGTATAGGCTGAAGCTCAACCCTGAGAAATGCATATTCGGTGTAGAGGCTGGGAAGTTCTTGGGTTTCCTCTTGACAGAGCGAGGAATCGAAGCTAACCCGGAGAAGTGTGCGGCGATCGTGGCGATGAGGAGCCCAACGACGGTGAAGGAGGTGCAGCAGCTCACCGGTCGCTTGGCAGCACTGTCCCGGTTTATGTCTGCTGGTGGGGAGAAAGGTCACCCATACTTCCAGTGTCTCAAGCGCAACAACAGATTTCTCTGGACGCAGGAGTGCGAGGAGGCCTTCATTAAGTTGAAGGGATATCTGGCAAGCCCACCAGTCTTGCGAAAGCCCCAGGTAGGCATCCCTCTCCGTCTATACTTTGCTGTTACGGAGAGGGCAGTCAGTTCGGTCCTGGTGCAAGAGCAGGACCAGGCCCAGAGGCCTGTTTACTTCGTAAGTAAGGTGCTGCAAGGCTCTGAAACCAGGTACCAGGCCCTCGAGAAGGCTGCTCTAGTGGTGGTATTCTCAGCCAGAAGACTCAGACATTATTTCCACAACTTCACAGTGGTGGTGATGACTGATCTGCCTATCCAGAATGTATTGAAGAAACCTGATGTGGCAGGAAGGATGGTCAAGTGGGCAGTAGAATTGTCGGAATTCGATATTCAGTACGAGCCCCGAGGACCGATCAAGGGGCAGGTGTTCGCGGACTTCGTAGTCGAGCTATCATCCATCGCGACGCCTGCAGAAGGGCTAGATTTCCGATGGGTGTTATCGGTGGATGGCTCCTCTAATCAGCAGGGAAGCGGCGCTGGGGTCATCCTGGAAGGGCCAAACGGAGTACTGATCGAGCAGTCCCTCCGTTTCGCCTTCAAAGCTAGCAACAATCAGGCGGAGTACGAGGCCCTGATCGCGGGAATGTTGTTAGCAAGGGAAATGGGAGCAAGAAATCTGCTGGCCAAGAGCGATTCGTTACTGGTCACCGGGCAGGTTACCGGGGAGTTCCAAGCAAAGGACCCCCAGATGGCAGCCTACCTGGAGTATGTGCAGCTCCTGAAGACGTCTTTCGCCGAGTTTGAGTTAGTGCATGTACCAAGAGAGCAGAACGCCCGAGCAGACCTGCTTGCCAAGCTGGCCAGCTCAGGCAAAGGGGGGAAGCAGAGGACTGTCATTCAGGAGACCCTGAAGGTGCCGCGCGCGTTTGTATCAGACAACCAGGTGCTTCATGTATACAAGTCAATGGAGCGTCTAACGATCGGTCATCGGTCGTTGACTCAAGAGACGCTGAGAGCGCCGAGGGTGAGATCGCGACCCTCAAAGATCGGTGAGTCGATGGAGGTCCACGCGGAGAAGGAACCCCACACCTGGATGACGCCATACCGGCTATACTTAGAAGATGGTGTACTCCCGCTCATCTGGCAGAGGCCAAAAGAATAAAGAGGGGTTCAAGTAAGTTTACTCTCATAGATGGAAGCCTATTTAGATTTGGATTTTCTCACCCTGTGCAGATCTGTGTACACGGCGAGCAATGCACCAGACTCATGTCTGAGCTGCACGAGGGGGTGTGCGGAAGCCATGTAGGTGGTCGCGCTTTGGCAAGTAGAGTACTCCGCGCGGGGTACTACTGGCCGAAGCTGAAGGAAGATTGCATAAGGTTTGCTCAGCGATGCAAACAATGTCAGCTGCATGCAGATTGGCACAAGGCACCCTCTGAGGAGTTGAGGTCCATCCATAGCCCGTGGCCATTCCATACATGGGGGATTGACATCCTAGGACCTTTTCCCCTGGCGACAAGGCAGATGAAGTTCCTCATTGTGGCCATCGAATATTTCACTAAGTGGGTGGAGGCAGAGCCAGTTGCACACATCACCGCACAGAAAGTCGAACACTTCGTCTGGAAGAACATTGTCTGCCGCTTCGGAATACCCAAGAGGCTGGTTTCCGACAATGGCACCCAGTTCACCAGTCATCAGTTGAGGAAGATGTGTGAAGAGCTAAAGATACAACAGGTTTTCGCATCAGTGGAGCACCCACAAACAAATGGGCAGGTGGAGTCAGCAAATCGAGTGCTGCTCAGGGGGCTGAAGCGAAGGCTAGACAAGGCCAAAGGAGGCTGGGCAGAGGAGGTCCCCAGAATTGTGTGGTCTTACCACACCACCCCACAGTCCAGCACCCATGAGACACCCTTCAGCCTTGTCTATGGGACAGACGCCATGATTCCTGTAGAGATACAGGAGAGCTCCCCCAGATTTTTGAACTTCGTTGCTGAAGAGTCCAATGAAGAGCGTAAGGTGAATCTAGATCTGCTAGACGAAGTGCGAGAGGAGGCCAGAGTCAGTGCTGAAGCCGTGAAGAGAAGAGTAGAGCGGAGGCACAACTCTAAAGTGAGGCCCAGGCGCTTCCAGGAAGGTGATCTGGTGATGAGAAAGGCGCATCAGAATGACATGCAGAATAAGTTATCCCCGAAGTGGACAGGCCCGTACAGAGTGGTGGAGACATTAGAGAACGGAGCCTATCGCCTAGAGACTTTGGAAGGAGGAGCAATCCCCAGAACGTGGAACGCCACCCATTTAAAATTTTATTTCAGTTAAAATTGTACAGTAATGGCGTTCTCACGCTAAAAGGCACATGCTTTGTTTGTGGTGGAAACAGTTGAACAGACAAGGGGGCACTCTTTTCCCTAAAGAGGGTTTTTAACGAGGCCACCCAATTAAAGAAAAATTTCCAGCATATAAAGTGTGCTCAAGTATTAAAGTTAAAATCCTCCTCGCCCCAAGTGCAAGTGCAGGTGATTGGTTAGGCCCTACTTGCCCTAGGCGCAAGTACTGGCACCGATCTAAGTCTTCCTCACCCCAGGTGTGAGCGCAAGCAGAAAGGTTTGAAAAGCCAGGGGTGCTAGTAAGACCAAGAGAAGGAAAGGAAAGGTTTTGACAAAACGTCCTTACCCACTTGGCACGCACCAATATTGGCCCAGTAAGACTCTCAGTCAGAAAACCTTTCTCACCCCAGGAGTGAGACAGGGAGTGAGCGACTCAACCCCCCAAAGGGTGATGACCTCGGGGAAAGGGAAAGGGGTTAGCGAGAAACACTTCCTTTTCCCAATATAAGGCCTCACTTTGAGCAATCGATGTCAAGGTCCTTTATGCACTTAGCGCTAGAGCGACAGAGAAAGCTAAGTAAGGACTAAAGAGCGATCACTGATGAGTTGTCGGTAATTGGCTAGTAGTACAAAGCAGCGCACGAGGACTGTTAAACACCAAGCTGAGGGAATAGCCAGTCGAGATCAAGCAGATCGCGCTAAGCCTGAGTTGGCTAACACTTAGTCGCGCGCAAAGAGTAAGAGAAGCAGATCGCGCTAAGCCTAAGCTGGATAACACTTAGTCGTGTGCGAAAGGAAAGGTAAAGCCCAAGATCGCGCTGAACCTAAACTAGCTAACAGTTAGTCGCGCACATAAAGATAAGTGGAGTCCAAAGGAAATACAAAGAGAAATTGAGCAATTGAAACCAAGGTATATCACCAGAGATGTTCATACAATTGTCAGTTACAAAGAGTTGAATGGTGCAGAAACATAAGGTTACAGAATGAAACTTTGTACAGAAGAAGTCAAAATTACAAAAAGGAAGAGATTCAGGGAGTAGGAGGCCTAAGTTTTCCATCTACCACCGAGTGATGAATGCTGAATTGCGCAAGGTCCAGTTCTGGGAGGACGCAGCGGACTTGCTCGAGCGCCAGCTCGAATCCATCAATGAGGGAATCGGCGCCCACGTTCATCAAGTCCTCTTTCTCCGCCTCCAGACTTCGCCTCGAAGCCTCTGCAGCATCCCTCTGCGTGGTAAGGGTAGCAAGGGAGGAGGCAGCCTCAGACAGCTTGCCCACTGCCTCCTCAAGCTTCTTTTCAGCAGCAGCAGTTGCCTCCTTGGCGGCCTTGAGCATCTCCACCCGCTGAGAATCCTGTTGGCGTAGGGAGGCGTTCTCAGCCTGTAACCCCTCCACCATCTGACTCCGTTCGAGCAAAGAAGAATTCTCAGCCTGTAGCTCTGCCACCTTGCAGTCCAGAGGACCAACAGTCTGCCCCATCAAGATCTCCATCTTGATGGTCTCCTGGACCTGCAGCAAGTACTCCCTCCTGGCCTTCTCCACCATGCCTCGCATCAGCTCGACAGACCCCTGAGCGGCTTCAAGGTCACTGTGCAGCGACTCATTGTCGTGCTCAAGTTCCTTCACCCTTTTCTCCAGGGCTTTCTGCTTGCGATGCTGGGTGGAGAACTCCAGCGAGAGCACCACTTGCTTGGCAAGGTGTGCGTCTATCTCCTCCCCGCTCCAGTCGACGAGCTCCCCATTGCTGATGTGCTGTCGCACCATGGAGATAACTCTGCTGAAGTTCTCATGGTTGGCTCCAGTGTTGCTTGGGCGCGAGCCAGACCCACCATGTTCAGCATTGGCGGTGGAGATTGTTATTGGAGGCGGGGCACACTCGTTTTGAGCAGAGACACCCCCAGCAGGGTGAGCGGATGAACCAGGTGATTGGCCTGCTGGGGGGGAAGTCGGCGGTTGAGAGATTGGGGGCGATTTTTGGCCAGGAGAAGGTGGGCATGCGGGCTCTGGGGCAGGTCGAGTAGAGGGAGAGGGAGGTGGTGAACCTTCCTCTACCTCTACCACCTCTATCCCTCCAGGCTGGAGAGACGAGACCCCCTCAACCACTGCTTTCTTCCTCTGGCGGTGAATGAGGGGGGAGCCTGAGCTTTCCTCTTCCACTGAGGCAGCAGCAGCAACAGGTACCAGTGAAGAAGCCTTCACCAGTCTTTTCCTTTTCTTCCCTTGCTCGGGGCCTTCGGCTGGCGCGACCGAGAGCGGAGGGGCTTCGATTGGCTCAGTGGTGGAAGAGGAAGAGCCAGTCCCTTTGGCCGCTCGGCGTTTAGCGAGCTCCAACACCGCCAACCTCCTATCTTTCCCTGACATTGAATCTGCATAGGCAAGAAAGAGGAAAATTAGACAGCTAAGAGACGCAAGCAAGGTGAAAAGTATAAGAGCATGCATGAGGAGGTATAAATGTCCTAAGGGGCGGCAGAGAAAGAACTACCTATATATTTCTTCAGGGAAACCACATCAAACTCATCCTTGATGAGGCGAGCGGAGTCATACTTAGCCCCCAGGAGCAGCCCACACAGCTCGCGCTCGTAGGGGGCCATGGTCTCGAGGTCCTTGGGTTTTTTAAATTGAACCTGGGGAACCCAGTAGAGGGGGTACCCCTCGAGCAGATGAGGGCTTTATGGGGTGGCGGATATCATATAAAATCTGCCCTTCCAGTCTTTGAAGGACTGCTGGTACAGGCCCAGAAGCACCCGTCCAGCAACCCCGTTCAGGCTGACCCAAAACCTATCCCCTGGTTTCTTCACCTCAAAGAAGTAAAGGAACACCTCCACCGAGGCGTTGTGCCCAAAGTGGTTGCACAGGATCTGAAACGCCCGGATGAAGGCCCAGGCATTGGGGTGGAGTTGGCAGGGCGCGACGTTCAACTCCATCATCAGCTCTTTCTCGAAGAAGGTGAAGGGGAGTCGCAACTTCAACCTTTTGAAGATCGCGGAGTAAACAAAAACGAAGGGCACCCCATTGGTGGCCTTATCGTCAGCGCAAATGGGCATCCCTCGGGGAGGGATGCGGACTCGGATGTGGAAGTCGTTTTCCCTGTCTATGGAACACGAGGGTTCGTTCGGGTCGTGGCTCAGAAGCGAGTTAAGATGGTCCTCAGGTAGCAAGATGGACGTTTCAGATAGCAACGCCAGAGGGGCCCAGTCATAGACCTTGGCGTTGTCATGGAATGAGGTGACAACAGGCGGTGGCGAAGCTGGTGCACTCGCGGAGGGCTGTGCACCAGAAGAAGAGGCAATGACACGAGCGGTCTGCTTCAAGCGAGCCATCGAGAGATAGCTGAAATGGAGGAAAACGAAGGGTCAGAAATAGAAAGGGAGAGAGTGATGGATGGTTCGGTGAAAAACAGAGAGAGGGAATGAGGAAGAAATGCCCAGGTAAAGGAGAAAGAAGGGGAGGCAGAAGTCAAAGCGGAAACATGAGAAAAACCCTAGCGCGGGTTGAGAAGAAGAAAACAGGGAAGATGGATGCATGATGACTAGAACGATAAATGCAATCGGTAAAGATGGCCAAAAAGGGGCCAGTGAAAAGAAAAACCATACCTTTGAATGATCGTAAGAGTTTAGGATCACAGAGAATTTGAAGAAAGAGGGGTGCGCAGAAGAGAGGTTCGCAGAGAGTTTGGGAGTCAAATGAAGAAGATGAAGGAACAGTGGAAGGGCGCGCCAATTTGAATGAAAGAAGCGCTAGCGACGCACAGCGCTAGCCGTTGATGGGGCCACGTGTCGCGAGATTAAGAAAGGAAGTCCAAACGTTAAAGAAGCAGCACGTGAGGTGGCACGTGAGGCGGCCCCACTTGCCACGTGGACTGAGGGCACGACCACTTAGTCTCTTCGCTGAGAACGAGTTCTCGACTCGAGACTGGGGGGCTTGTGATCCGATCGGTCATCGGTAGTAGATGACGTCAGCATCAGAGAACTACGTGGACCACTCGCAGGGTGACACGTGGACTAAGTGGCAGAGAGGTAGGGGGACGATCGCCAAGAGAGGTGATCGGTGGTCAGTAGCCAAGTTACCACCGATCAGATCAGGCGGCAGAGAGGTCGGGGGATAGATCACCCAGAATGGTGATCGGTGGTCAGTAGCCAAGTGACCACCAGCAGACCAGTTCCCAGACTCGCGCCTGGAGGCAGAGCGCGAGTAGCAAATAAACACTGATCAGTCATCGGGTGTATTTTCATCGGGGTCTCGTGTTACACGCAGTTAAACTGGGACTAAGGTTCCCAGCGAGAGCGTTACGCATGGACCTCGCATGAGCACGCCTCAAGGAACCATGCACGAGAGTGGCCTGAGGGAACTAGTAAGCCAGTCAGTGATTGGTGATTCCCTCAACCCACTACGTGCGTGTCATCCAGAAGGGTAAGTCGCCTATACAGAGAGTAACGTTCGGTGAGTGCGCCTAGACCAGCCACACCCGACGTCCACTCCTAAGAATGTGCAATTTACCCGGATAAGAGAAGCATCCTAAGTTACTCCGCAAGGGCGTAGCTTAGGCGGACAAGGAGAGGCGCTAGAGCCCTTCCAGTAAGTGACACGCGTGTGGTTAGATGTGAGTTGCAGGCCTCCACGTGTCACCATCTGAGAGGGGTGCGGTCCAGACAAAAGAGCACTCCGTACCGCTAAAGGTACAGACAGGCGCAGCCAAGCGCAGACATGCGCAGACTCTCACGCTCCCCATTGCTGATTCTGAAGGTACGCTTTCTCTGAAAAGCATGACAGGGTTCTGACACATGCCAGAAAAGCATAACAGAATTCTGTTATGCCCAGAAGCAGGGAAAGAGAGATAAAAGGCAGAATCAGAGTGAGAGTGAGGGGGAGATAGACAAAAAAAAAAAACAGAGCGCAAGTTTTACACACACACATTTTACTAAGTTTCGAGTTTCTGGTGGTTCTGTTGAACTAACTTGATCGTCGGAGTGCAAACGGCCGCTAGAGGCGCCGTCTGTGTATTTTGCAGGTCACATCTTGAAGCCACCTGAGAAGAGAGAGAGAGAGTTCAGAAGGTGGTTCTTCAGGAGACGCAGTCGCGAAGACAGGGCAGAAAGTGTTACGAAGCGATTCACCCACGTTCAAGTTGCCGGCAGGATCATATATATTTTTTCAGAGCCACCACATCAAATTCATCCTTGATGAGGCGAGCGGAGTTGTACTTGGCCCCCAGGAGCAACCCACACAGCTCGCGCTCATAGGGGGCCATAGCTTCGAGGTCCCTGGATTTCTTGAATTCAACTCCAGGAACCCAGTAGAGGGGGTACCCCTCGAGCAGATTTGGACTTTGAGGGGTAGCAGATATCATGTAGAATCTGCCCCTTCCAGTCTTTGAAGGATTGCTGGTACAGGCCCAGGAGCACCCGTCCAGCAACCCCATTCAGGCTAACCCAGGACCTGTCCCCAGGGTTCTTCGCTTCGAAGAAGTAGAGGAACACGTCCACGGAGGCGTTATGCCCGAAATAACTGCAGAGGATCTGAAATGCCCGGATGAAGGCCCAGGCATTTGGATGGAGTTGGCAAGGCGCGACGTTTAACTCCATCATCAGCTCCTTTTCGAAGAAGGTGAAAGGGAGGCGCAGCTTCAACCTCTTGAAGATCGCGGAGTAGATGAAGACGAAGGGCACCCCATTGGTGGCCCTGTCATCCGCGCAGATGGGTATTCCTCGAGGAGGAATGCGGATTTGGATATTGAAGTCATTCTCCCTGTCGATGGAGCAGGAAGGCTCGTCGGGATTGTGGCTTAGCAGGGACGTGAGATGACCCTTGGGCAGCAGGGTGGAGGTTTCAGCGAGCAATGCCAGGGGAGCCCATTCGTAGACCCTGGCGTTGTCATGGAAGGAGGTAGCAACAGGCGGTGGTGGAGCTGGCGCACTCGCAGAAGGCTGTGCACCAGAGGATGGGGCAATAAGGCGCGCAGTTTGTTTCAAGCGAGCCATCGCGAGATAGCTGCAAATGGAAGAAAAACGGAAAAGTCAGAATGAATGGAAGAAAAGGGAAAGGAGAAGGAGATGCCCAGGTGAAAAGAGGAAGAAGAAGAAGGAGAAACCAGAGTGAGAGCGTGAAAAAACCCTAGCGCGGGTTCGAGAGAGGGAAATAGAAAAGATGAATGCATGATAACCAGAATGATAAACGCAATCGGTAAAGATGACCAAAAAGGGGCCAGGGAGAAGAAAAACCATACCTTTGGATGATCGCAAGAGATTTGGCAGCAGAGAATTTGAGGAAAGAAAGGTGCGCAGAGGAAAAGTTCGCAGAGAGTCTGGGAGTCGAATGAAGAAGATGGAGGAATAGTGAAAGAGCGCGCCAATTTGAATAAGAGAAGCGCTAGCGACGCACAACGCTGGCCGTCGATGGGGCCACGTGTCGCGAGATTAAGAGAGGAAGTCCAAACGGTAAAGAAGCAGCACGTGAGGTGGCACGTGAGGCGGCCCCACTTGCCACGTGGACTGAGGGCACGACCACTTAGTCTCTTCGCTGAGAACGAGTTCTCGACTCGAGACTGGGGGGCTTGTGATCCGATCGGTCATCGGTAGTCGATGACGTCAGCAGCAGAGAACCACGTGGACCACTCGCAGGGTGACACGTGGACCAGGTGGCAGAGAGGTCAGGGAGACGATCGCCAAGAGCGGTGATCGGTGGTCAGTAACCAAGTGACCACCGACAGATCAGGCGGCAGAGTGGTCGGGGGACAGATCATCCAGAATGGTGATCGGTGGTCGGTAGCCAAGTGGCCACCAACAGACCAGTTCTCAGACTGACGCCCGAAGGCAGAACGCGAGAAGCAAATAAACACTAATAAACACTGATCAGTCATCGGGTGTATTGTCATCGGGGTCTCGTGTTACACGCAGTTAAACTGGGACTGAGGTTCCCAGCGAGAGCGTTACGCATGGATCTCGCTTGAGCACACCTCAGGGAATTATGCACGAGAGTGGCCTGAGGGAACTAGTAAACCAGTCAGTGATTGGTGATTCCCTCAACCCATTACGTGCGTGGCATCGTGAAGGGTAAGTCGCCTACGCAGAGAGCAACGTTTGGTGAGTGTGCCTAGACCAGCCACATCCGACGTTCTCCTAAGAGTATGCGATTTGCCCAGATAAGAGAAATATCCTAAGTTACTCCGCAAGGGCGTAACTTAGGCACACAAAGAGAAGCGCTAGAGCCCTTCCAGTAAATGACACGTGTGTGGTTAGATGTGAGTTGCAGGCCTTCACGTGTCACCATCTGAGAAGGGTGCGGTCCAGACAAAAGTGCACTCCGTACCACTAAAGGTACAAACAGGCGCAGCCAAGCGCAGAGACGCGCAGACATGCACAGACTCTCACGCTCCCACTGCTGATTCTGAAGGTACGCTTTCTCTGAAAAGCATAACAGGGTTCTGACACATGCCAAAAAAGCATAACAGAATTCTGTTATGCCCAGAAGCAGAGAAAGAGAGATAAAAGAGAGAATCAGGGTGAGAGTGGAGGAGACGAAAAACAGAAAGCAAGAGTTTTTCACACACACTACTAGTTTTCTAATCTTTGGTGGTTCTGTGCACTAACTTGATCGTCGGAGTGCAAACGGCTGCTAGAGGCACCGTCTGTGTGTTTTGCAGGTCACATTTGAAGACATCTGAGAGAAGGTTCTGAGGGTGACTCTGCAGAGAACGCAGTCGCGTAGACAGGACAGAGAGTGCTACGAAGCGATTCCTCCACGTTCGAGTTGCCGGCAGGATCATCTTGGAAATTCAAGAGCCTTTATGTCTAGTCAAAGATCACATGTGTTGACCATGTGTGTTTCTGTTCTTTTTTCTGACGTTTTTTGTGCAGTGCTTGGACCAGTTTGTCATCTTGAAGACTGAAAGCCACAATCACCAAAGGATCAAAGAAAGTATCTGATTTGCTATAAAATCAGTTGCAGTTGTTTTCTTTCACAAAAACAACCAATTGATCCATCTCTTGCAACATCTCTTTCTCTCTTTGTGTGTGAGCCTTTGCCTCTTTTTTCTGCTGTCATGGAGTCCACTCCACCTACATCAAAGAGGATCAAAACAAGGGTTGTAAGGTCAGGAGGGAGGCTTAAGGGCTGGTTTTCATGGGATAATGAGCTTATTGAGAGGTATCGCTTTGAGACAAGCACAAAGGTAATCAACAATCCAAAAGTTGTCTCCTTTGATTGGTTGAAAAGCCAAAACATGGACATTGTGAGAAAGCTTCTCAAGGATCAGTTGCTGAAGAGATTCTTGGAGATGAAGGGAAACATTTATCCAGATTTGATTCGGGTATTCTACACAAGCCTAAAGTTTGAAGGAAACAACCTTGTTTCACATGTTAAAGGTGTAGCCATGGAGATTGCCCATGATGTATGGGCTGCTATAACTAGATTGAAATATGCTGGTCTTAGAATCAATAAAGGCAATCTTGGAGTTGTGGAAGATTTCAACAAGGTCCAATACTACAAAATTTGTTTGAAGAATCAACAAGCACAAGTGAGAACTTGTTCTGTTGGAGGGTTAAAGTTAGATGAAAGGGTGTTAGCTCTCATTGTCACTTGGATCCTAACTCCAAGGGGGAGCAACCATTATGTTTTAATAGAAGAAGATCTTGTTTATATCTACTGCATCATGAAGAAGGTCAAGATCAATTGGATTCATATCATCAAAGAACATATGCAAAAATCCATGAGGTTAAGTGACTACCACTATCCCTATGCTGTTTTAATCTCTAAATTCTTGCTCTATTTTGAAGTAAATCTTGAAGATGAAACCTCTGAGTTGGTTAAATCAACACAAGAAGTGAACAATGGTTCACTAAGCAAGATGGGATTCACTAAGATAAATGGAAGATGGGTGAGCAAAGATGGTGATCATGGTGGTTCATCAAGTGCAGCAGCTGCTGATTTTGATGAAGAAGATCAAGTTGCTGATATGGATATCCACAATGAAGAACAATCTGTAACTAACTTTGATGCTGGAACAAGTGCATGACATCTAAGGGATGAGATTCCTTCTACGTCTTCTTTTGAAAGATACATGGTGGATAGAATTGATGGCTTTGTTGAAAATCAAAGAAATTTCCATGATCTTTGTGTTACAAATTTCCAGAGCATTGACAACAGATTCCAGAGCATGGACACTCGCTTTCAGACCCTGGATGAACAGAATGAAGTTGTTCAGCACCAGATCTTTGAGCTGCAATATGGCAAGGATGACAGGAGAAAAACAACCGGTTGAATGCTCGAAACAACCGATTGTTTTTGCTCTTTAACAATTTAAATGCTATTTCTTTTAAAATTCTATTTTATCTGGAACAATTTCTGTTTTATCTCCTCTTATAGCCTATTTGTGAAGACAAATAGGGTGAGATTTTATGTTGTGTTGTCTTAAGGTCTGCAAACTCTATCTATTTAAGTGATTAATGTTTTTGCTGCTTGCTGCTGCTGATGCTTTATGGTGTGCTGCCTTTTTGGTTGGTTTTTCTGCTGTTTTAGTTAAGCAAAACACAAGATTTATGTGTTATTCTAACCTGCAGCCATAGATGTTGTATATTGCATAAAGTTCTGTTTTGCAGGAACTAATTCAGATTCAAACAAGTCCAACACAAGCAACCAGGGATTTGTCTTCATCAAATAGGGGGAGATTGTTGAATCAAGTGTGATCAAAAGCTTTTAAAATTCCAAATCCTAGTGTTTGATAGAAGGCTAAAGTTGCTTGAAGTTGTTGCTGTGTTTTAGAGTAGGATATGGGTAGTTTATCTTTGTAATCCACTCTATGTTGAATCTAAAGCTTAAGTGTTTTCAAATCTTTTAAGTTTAAAGTGTTTTTCAAGCTAAGTGAAAAACAACCTGTTGTTTTGTCGAAACAACCGATTGTTTTAGTCTTAGGTGTTTTTGAAAAGGTTGAAAATTGTTTTGGTTGATAGACTTGCTATCAAACCAAAACAATCGATTGTTTCTTGAAATTAATTGATTGTTTGTTTGAAAATCTTAACAGAATTTGTTTTGTTAGTTAAGTGTGCTTTAAATGATTTTCAAACTGAATGTGCTCCTGTTTTAAATGCTTTGACCAATATTTGAAAGCTATAAATAGTTTGTTAATGTTTTATAACAAACAAGGAAAGAGAATGATCCTGCCTGTTGACCGGAGCGCTGGAGAATGCCTCGTCAAAGGATCGACGTGCGCGCCGCTTCTCACTTCCGTTCCTCCTCTGGATCTATCTCAAGAACCTGCAAAGAAACGATACGGCGCCGCTGCGGCCGATCGCACTCCGACGCTCAAGTCAGTGACGGTATCACCAAATACTAAGAACTGGAACCGTGCAAATCTCTCTCACAAACAGCTCTGTCACTCGCAAGCGTAAAGTGTATGAACTGAACGTGCGTACCTTAGGAAATCTGTTAGGAACTCTTATATACCTGGTGATTTTCTCTCTCCTGGCAGTTACTGACTTGGACACGTGGCTCGTATCCAACCGTACACGTGCCATCATCTGGAGGCTCCCTGACTTGGCGCTACTTCTACTCTCATTTTGGCTAAGTTACCTATGCATGGTGCTGCCCAGTGCATAGCTAACTCAGGAGTGCGATCCCTACTGAAACTGGCGAGGTAGGGCCTTCATACACCTTCCCTGTGGTCTCGCCGGCCGCCTTCATAATCTGCTTCTCCTTTAACTTCGGCGATGTGCTTGTTCTGGCGATCTCCGACTGCCTGGTCGCTCGAGTCTGCATCCGGCGACTTCGTTCTCAACCTGGCGATCGCCTACTCGGGTAAGCTGGAGATCAGAACACGCCAACTAAACCATCGACGACTACACGTGCCTCCCGACTTCCTTCCCAACTGTCAACCTGGCGCCTTGTCGACACGCCTACACTGTAATAGGATGCCACGTCATCGCATCCGACCACCAGGGCGGTACAGAGAAAAACATATTTGAGTTTTTCAGAGATTGCTTTCAAGATTTGAGTTTTCACCTTTAAGCTTTGATTTTCGCAAGAGAGAGTGGAATAGGATTACATCTGTATTGATTTCAGTTCATTCTGTAACAAGTGTAATTCGTTCTGAATACTTTGTACATTCTGGTGTTGTAAAGCCAAGAAGGGTTGTGTGCTCTTGAGGTTGTCAAGATCAATATTCTTGGTGTGTGCTGAGCCAAAGGAAGTGTGTTTCTTGAGGGGATCAAGGTCACTTCTTTGGTGGTGTTTGTGTGTAATATGTAATTGATTGCCCAGTGGATTCTGGGGACTGGATGTAGCTCTTGGTTTAAGAGTGAACCAGTATAAATTGTTTGTGTATCTCTTTCTTCCCTTAAACTCTTTTAAATTCAGTTGTTATTGTTTTACTTGTATAAACAACCGATTGTTTCGCAGAAACAACCGATTGTTTTTCTAGTACTTTGCTGTTTTATGCTTTATATCTTGGTTAACTGAATTTTTGATCAAGTTTCATTCAAAGAATTTTATTCTACCTTAAAAGTTTTTCGAAAAACCCCTTTAAACAATTCACCCCCCTCTCGTTGAAGGCCATACATTCTAACACTAGACTCATCATCTTGGCTACTATACTCACCCCTCTCTCTTAAGATTATGGTTCGTCTATTTGGGCATTGGGATGCTATATGACCTATACCAAGACACTTAAAGCACTGCATATCTCTATTGTGGGGTTGTGAGGTAGACACATCTTTTCCTACACTTTTGGAAGTTTCTTTGGGTTTATCTTTTGAAAGACTATCCTCCCTTTCTTTTATATACTCTTTCTTGGGATAAGAGTTAGAGTAAGAACTCTCCTTGCGACTTGATCCTTTTCTCAAATTTTGTTGCTCAACTTTTATAGAAAGTTGGATCAAGTCATTCAAGTCCCTATAGGGCAAGAGTTCCACTTTATCCCTTATCTCAAGATTGAGACCACTGAGGAACCTAGCTATGGTGGTGGTTTCTTCCTCCCTAATAGAGGTTTTCATCATGTAAAGCTCCATCTTTTGCCTATACTCCTCTACACTCATGTTCTTTTGTTGGAGTCTTTGGAGCTTGTCCATTAACTCTCTATTGTAGTATGAAGGAATATGGCGGTATCTCAAGGCTCCCCTAAGGTCATTCCAATATTCTATGGGAGTGTTCTTGTGGAGGTGCCTAACTCTCTCTAGGGCTGTCCACCAATACAAAGCATTCCCATGGAAGCTTAAGGTGGCTAGGGGTACTTTCCTCTCTTCACTAACATGGTGGCAAGCAAAAAGTTGTTCTACCTTCATTTCCCAATCTAGATATGTTTCAACATTTTCCTTTCCATAAAAATGAGGTAGGTCTACCCTAGTCTCTTTGTGACTCTCTCTTCTAGTTCTTCTTCGTGCAGGTTGATAATAATCATTAACTCTCAGACTCCCCTCAGCATGTGAGTCACTCGACCTAGAACTAGATGCATGTGATGCATGTGATTTTTTTAAGTTTCTAATGTATTCATCCTTTTCTTTCACAATTTTCAACTCCTCTTTTTTATCTTTTATGATTTGGGCCTCATGTTGCAATTGTCTATGTGATAGTGATTGAAAGTCTTTGGCTAATTGTTTTAAAAGAGATTTTATAGACTTTCTATCACTTTCACTTGGACTAGAAGAATGAGAAGCCATGTTGAAAGTTATGTGTTAGAAGCAATTTACCAAAAGAAAGATAGGTGGAGTATCGTAGGTAGATTCCCAGGAAAGGGAGGTGGATCCCTTGGATCACTTAAGTACCAAGCCTTTCCTAGCCATATTCTATTCCACAATACTTTCACAAACCCTTCTCTAAGTAATTCACTAAGAGCACAATCAAAGAGGAAAACAAAGTTTTATGCAAGAAAACAATGTAAAGCAATAAATCACACAAGAAAATTGCTATCTAGAAAGCTTTAAAACTAGTTGAATCCTAAGGTGAGGCTTCTTGGCACTTTGGAACCTTGAAGACACACTCACCGAATAAAGCGTATTGATCCACTAATTAATCAAAGTTCTTACAAATTACAACTCAAAGAAATACAATGAAATTAGGTCAACAATTTTTTTTTATGCATAAAAATTAAAGTCTTATTCTATGCACTCCTTCACTTCTAGTTCCTTTGTGTATATTTGTGTATTTTTCAAGTGAGGTTGTTGTTGTCCCTTGCTTTGTCTCCTTAGGTTATTCAACCTTGAATCTTTAATCCAGCTCCCTTTTAGTGATATAGCTTTCACCAAAACAACATTTTAGCTCTACTACTCACCAAAGCACATTAGGTCAAGCAAGTTTAAAGCAAAAAAACTTAATTTAAAAATTAGGACTACAACAAAGGGAATTGATATTTGACATGACTTGAAAGAGTATTCAATAAAATTGACAAGAAAAAAATTAAGGCACACAAGAAAAGGTAGCACACAAAGTGGAATCCTATTGAATGGAACTAGAATAGATGAATAAAACCAAAACAGCACTACAAAATTTTTGTGTGTAAATTTTTCACAACTTCCCAAATTTATGCTGGACAGAATACTTCAAAATTGAGCTTTAAATTTTAACCACAAAAACTTCAATGTTTTATCTCAAAATAGGCGTTAGAATTTCACCAAAAAAGTGAGCCAAATAATTGTAATATTTTTTTCAAGATCACTGTCGCATCACCGTTTTTCTAGAGTCAGAATTTTTGCACTCTGTTCGTATTTCATTTATCATTTTTTTGTATTTTGAATTTTGATGTAATTCTTTTTTTTTTCACTTTTTCTCAACACATACAACTACTCAAATCCAAAATTTCAGAATTTTTCACCCACATAATTAATTTCTGGAAAAGATTCCAACCAGCACAGTAATAGTGAAAACAAAGAACTCCTAAACTGGTATTAGAAAACAACAAGGAAACTTCAAAAACACAATGGAAATTATTGGAAAAGAACTTGTATGGAACTAACACACAAGTATGAACTCAAATATGAAAATATAAAAAGCACCAAAGCTTCAAAAACAGAAATATAAACTGCACTCAAAATCAAAATCAAGCAACCAAATAAACAATAAAAGGCACCACTAGCAATTTATGACATTGTAGGATGAACATGACTTTGACAAAACTTGTATGGATTCAAAAATAAAAAAGACTTAACCACAAAAACTTTGCACCGATTAAAACATCAATAAGACTCCGATAAAATTAAAAACAAAAACACCCAACACAAAAATACTCAATGGAACCTAAAAACAGTTTGGAAGCTCAAGAACAACTTGAACCAAAATAAAACCGTACAGCAATTTAAAAACAGCAACACAATTAAAATGACATAAAAAACAGCAAGACAATCAAGGTAAGATGAAAAACACGGATTTGAAGAAAACTCAAAAATAAAATTAAGAGAACACTTATCTCTTGAAGAACCAAAGCTCTAAATACCAAATGATGGGTTGATACCAAAAGATGGGTTGTTCTAAATGGAGATTTGAAAAGAGTGGCGGAAGAAATGGATGCGATGGATAAAGGAGGGCTCATATAGAGCTATGGGTTCCTTGTAGGTGCATGAAAGGTATGGAGAGTGATTGGTTGGGCCATATCACTTGGAGAAAGGTGGAGGTGAAGATCAAAGTGTCTAACCTAGAGAGACTAGAAAAGGAAGTAGAAGCTTGCAATATTTGGCAACATTTTACTCATAAAATTGATCTTACAAAACATGAGCCTAGCACCCTATTATATAGGTGCAAGTCCCTTGGAGAACAAGGAGTAGGATGGGGAATACACAAAAGAGCGGCTGCTAGGGTTTTTGACTAAAGTCAATGGCACATCCTAGGAGCAAAGTTCTAGAATCTATGTTAACTTCTTACTGTTGAACCATGTGGTGTTCAAGCTTTGAAGAATCCAAATCCTTTGAAGGATGTTAAAGCCTTTGTTGTGCTTGTTGTTGTTGTGCTTTTTTAGTTTAGTTCTGGGGTAGTTTGAGTGTTGTAATCCACCTTTAGATTAAATCTAAAGCATAAGCATTCTCAATCTTTTTGAAAGTAAAATGTTTTCAAACTAAGTTAAAACAACCGATTGTTTTGTCGAAACAACCGATTGTTTATACTTAGATGTTTTGAGAAAAGATTGAAAACTGTTTTTCAAATGGTTGAACTATTAGAACCAAAACAACCGATTGATTCGAGGAAACAACTGATTGTTTGTTTTGGGTCCATAACAGAAAAACTGTTTTATCTTTGACTGAGCTTTAAATGATTTAACTGCTTACGCTCCAGTCATTAAATGGTTTGACCAATCTTTTAATGCAATTTAAGAGTTTGTTAAGATTTGATAACAAGCAACATCTTTGAATAAATTCAGAAAAACAGATTTGAGTAACAATCTTTTACAAGATTTTGAAAAGAGTTTTTGAGTTTTTCAAAGAGCTGAGATTGCTTAAAGTTTGTGATTGATCAAAGTGTGTGGAACAGGATTCTGCTTGTATTGATTTCAGATTATCTTCTATAACAAGTGTAATCCTTGTACTTTGTGAAACAAGTTTCGTTTCTGTGTTTGCTGAGATTTGTTGTGTGTTCTTGAGGGGATCAAGATCAACAATCTTAGTGTTGGTGTGTTGGCCAAAAAGAGTGTGTGTCTTGAGGTGAACAAGGTCACTTTCTTGGTTGTGGTGTAAGTGATCAAGGTGTGATTGCTTAGTGAATTTCCTCAGGGTTTCTGAGAAGACTGGATGTAGCTCTGGATTTGGAGTGAACCAGTATAAAAATTTGTGTGCAATCTCTCTATTCCTAACTCTTTAAATTCAGTTTTGTTTGTTATTTGCTGGTATAAACAACCGATTGTTTCTGTGAAACAACCGATTGTTTTTCTGGTACTATTATTTTTTATTGCTGTTTTGGCAAATTGAATTTCTTATCAATTGTTTCTTGAGATAATTTCATTCTTGTTTTAAAAGTTTGCGAAAACCCTCTTTAAACAATTCACCCCCCTCTAGTTTAAAGCCATCCATTCTAACAATTGGCATCAAGAGCTTGGTTCTTGAAAGTTATTCAAGTTGATCCTAAAACTGTTTTTAAAATGGCTGATAGACTACCTTTTGGGGAACGTGCTTCAATTAACACACCACCTCTGTTTTGTGGTTTGAACTACCAATTTTCGAAAGTGAGAATGAAAATATTTATGGAATCACTTGACAAAGGAATTTGGGATGCAATTGAAAATGGTCCTTTTGTCCCAAAGTTTGTGTACCGTCCCGTCCCCGGGCGTTGACCAAAGTCAAAGTCAAAGTCAACATATGGTGGGACCCATCAAGGGGCCCAAGGGGAGGAACTCAACAGGTTGACCGCTTAAGACGTCGCTAGGTGTACGCGTCACCCATGGGAAGGAAAGACCGTGGAGGGGGCGACACTGTGACAGGCCTCAGTACCTCAGAACAGTAATGAAGAGAAGAGAAAGGTGGCTTCAAGGCCATAGTTCTAGTACCAGTAGGGGGTAACCTGACTCGTGAAGTACCCACGCCACCGCTGGGAGACCCTGGGACAGATACGACCCATGAGAGGGCCACGCCCAGGGGAAAACCACGTGCATGGTACGAGAGAAAGGTAGATATGCTCCAAGGACGAGTGACTAGAGGTTGGGGCGCATGAGTTGGCACCCAGAAAGTCACCCCCTTGCGCCAGATGCACTCCAAGGAGGAGGACTTACACGATGGATTATCCCTAAGTTGGGTTACGATGCTGTAAGGCCCTCCACGAAGAGTAGCGATCATGTCAGAATAACACATAGCAGAAAGCATTGAAACATCATGGTATATCAGTTTCCCTGAAAGTTTGCTAAGGTACGCATTAATTTAGTTTATGTTTCGAACGCTTTAAAGCACTTTAAATGATTTAAACGCGTTGAACGTTTTTATACACTTTAAATGCGCTTTAAGACGCTTTAAATGCTGGAGGTGTTTAAAAGGGGCTTTAGACGTTTGAGACGGGGATCCGATTTTGGACCTAATTCTCGCAGTTTCACACACACAGAGAAACCCTAGTTGTCTGGTTGGCGCACCCACTGTACGCACAGGCAGTTAGGGCCAAAAGCACTAGTTATTCAGTTACTCAGTTTTTTGGACCACCTTCAGAGCGTCTGTTCACGGTGTTCCGATACGGAGGTGTGTCCCTTTGATGTTTCTCGCTAGCTGACTTGATCGTCGGAGTGCAAACGGCCGTGAGGGCGCCCCTTTGTCCATTTCTTTTCAGGTACTCACAGACGGAGCAGAATGAAGGTGCCCTAGCTCGCGAGGACAAGCCACGCACAAAGACGCATCCGGTCAACTGGCGGGAACATTTGGCGCCCACCGTGGGGCCGATTTAAAACATCAATCCCATCACAAGTACAGTCCACCAGTTCCAGTTCCCAAGTTGCTCGACAGTTGGGAAGGTTTCCATAAACCGCAAAAATGAGGCCCGCAGGCGCTAGGAGTGAAGAGGTGACCATGCAGCAGCTCATGGGTATGATGCAGGGATTGCAAGAAGCAATGGCAGCGTCAAAAGTGGAGCAAGAGCACATGCACGCGGAGCTCGCGGCATCTCAGACGAGAAATGAAGAGCTCCACCGCACAAATGAGGAGCTGCATCGCGCAAATAAGGAGTTGCGCCGTGGAGGGCACCACAATTTAGAGCATCACGACATAAGTGAGCCTGAGCAGTTTATTCCACCAAGGGGGTTTTCCGCGTCGTTCTCACAAACAATACTGGAGATAAAGAGGAAGGGGGGAGTGGTCATGGTGGTTGAACGACCACCCATTTCAGATACCCCGATGGAGGTAGGGCCCTTGGGAGCCAGACCCACAGGGGCGACGCCTAGAGAATATTCGCCCATAGAGGAAAGAGGTGGCGACGCCTCGCCGATGGAGGAGGTATCCGAGGGGGACTCGCCCATGCAGAAAGTAGCAGAGGGGGCCTCGCTTGGAGAAGCCAACGAGGCGGCGACTATAAAAGAAGGTAGCGGGGACCAACCAGAGAACAACGTGGTGGAGAGACAGATTGGCGGGAGGATATTCAAGCTAGGGCGCTTGTTGAGCTAGGAGGAATAGGATGCAGTAGCAACAATGATTGTGCACCATCTAGATGCGTTCGCATGGTCCGCCTCCGACATGCCAGGCATCGACCCAGACTTTTTGTGCCACCACCTCACCATGGACGCCAAGGTCCGTCCTATACGACAGAGGAGGAGGAAGTTCAACGAGGAAAGGCGCCTCGTGGTAAAGGAGGAGACGCACAAATTATTAAGTCCTGGCCACATCAGGGAGATACAATATCCTGAGTGGCTGGCCAACGTCGTCCTGGTGAAGAAAGCAAATGGGAACTGGAGAATGTGCGTTGACTTCACAGATTTGAACAAGGCGTGTCACCTACTATTATAAGGTGATGTCATTTGGGTTGAAGAATGCAGGCGCCACCTACCAAAGGCTAATGGACAAGGTCCTTGCACCTATGCTGGGAAGGAACGTGCAGGCCTATGTAGATGACATGGTGGTGACTTCGCACGAGAAAGGGCAGCACGCAGCGGATCTGGAAGAGTTGTTTGCTACCATATCAAAGTACCGCCTCAAATTAAACCCAGAAAAGTGCGTTTTTGGCGTGGAAGCAGGGAAGTTCTTGGGATTTATGCTCACTGAGAGGGGAATAGAGGCGAACCCTGATAAGTGTGCAGCTATCATCGCCATGAGGAGCCCAGCCTCAGTTAAAGAAGTTCAGCAATTGACTGGGAGGATGGCGGCCCTGTCAAGGTTTGTGTCTGCTGGAGGGGAGAAGGGCCACCCTTAGTTCCAGTGCTTAAAGAGGAATAGCCGTTTTGCATGGACAGATGAGTGTGAAGCAACATTCCTCAAGTTAAAGGAGTACCTAGCGACGCCACCTGTACTTTGCAAACACGGGCTGGCGTCCCCCTTCGATTATACTTTGCAGTAACAGAATGGGCCATCAGCTCTGTGCTGGTTCAGGAGCAAGACCAAGTGCAGAGGCCCATTTACTTCGTAAGCAAGGCCTTGCAAGGCCCAAAATTGAGGTACCAGTCACTGGAGAAGGCGACATTAGCAGTGGTGTTCTCAGCCAGAAGGCTCCGCCATTATTTTCACAGTGGTGGTGATGATGAATCTCCCCATCTAGAAAGTACTTCAGAAGCCGGATGTAGCTAGGAGGATGGTTCGTTAGGCAGTGGAGCTGTCAGAGTTTGACATCCAGTATGAACCCAGGGGGTCCATCAAAGGGCAAGTTTATGCAGATTCGTGGTAGAGCTCTCACCAGAAGGAGACCCTCAGGGGGTGGAGTTAGGATCACAATGGATGCTCTCAATGGATGGGTCTTCCAACCAGCAGGGGAGTGGCGCTGGAATAATCTTGGAGGGGCCTAACGGAGTGTTGATCGAGCAAGCCCTACGCTTCGCCTTCAAAGCAAGCAATAACCAAGCGAAGTACGAGGCGCTGATTGCGGGGATGCTGTTGGCCAAAGAAAAGGGCGCTCAAAGCCTCTTGGCGAAGAGTGATTCCCAGTTGGTCACAGGACAAGTAACAGGGGAGTACCAGGAAAAGGATCCGCAGATGGCTGCGTACTTGAGGTACGTCGAAATGTTGAAGGGAGCCTTCGCTACGTTAGAGCTGGTGCATGTCCTTAGAGAACAAAATGCCAGAGCTGACCTGTTTGCCAAGATGGCCAGCTCAGGCAAGGGGGGAAGGTAGAGGACAGTCATCCAAGAGACCCTCAAAACGCCGCGAAAGTTCATGGCGGACAACAGGGTGGATGTCCTTCACATTAGCGCGGCAAGAGGAAAGCCAAGGAGCCATCGGTCTTTGATTCAAGATACGGCGAGGGCACCCCACATGATATGATTCCAATTGCAAGATATAGATGATTCTTTGACATTTTATGGAATCAACTTGAGTTGGAGAATGAAGAGGCACTTTTATAGAAATGGATCAATGTTCTATGTTTCAAGAACTCACCAAAACTTGCGCCAAACACCAAAACTCCCATGGAAGTTCCATTTCTTGTCAATTGAACCGATTAAAAGATGAAGGAAAGCAAATGAACCGATTAAATTGCTTAAGAAATGAAAGGAACCAATTGAAATGCTTCACAAATGAAATGCACCAAACAAAAGCAAGGAAGAAAGAAGATGAACCGATTGAAACATGAAACTAAGCAAGAACACCGAATAGAAAGCAAGAAAGGAACTTAAGACATGTTTTGAAGTTCATATAGGCACGGATATGGAATGAGAAGATGGAGAAGAAAGAAAACTTATGTGGTTGTAGTTCTTGGTTGATGAACACGCCACTTGAAGTGTGAAAGCTCCAAGATAAGTGTGAATTGCAGCCACTTGAGGGAACCAAGGCTCTCAAAATGAGACTAGGAAGAGGAGAAGGCAAGTTCTCACTACACTTGATCCTGCCTGTTGACCAGAACGCTGGAAACTGCCTCGTCAAAGGATCGACGTGTGCACCGCTTCAAACCTCCGTTCTTCTTCGATATCCACCTCAAGAACCTGCAAAGGAACAGAGCGGCGTCGCTGCGGCCGATCGCACTCCAACGCCCAAGTCAGTGACCGAATCACCAAATACTAAGAGAAAACTAAGAACAGGAACCGTGCAAATTCTCTCTCACAATAAGCTCTATAACTCGCAAGCGTAAAGAGTGTAATATGAACGCGCGTACCTCAGAAAGTTCGTTGAGAACTCTTATATACCTGGTCACTTTCTCTCTCCTGGCAGTTACAGACCTGGACACGTGGCTCGCATCCAGTCGTACACGTGCCGCCATCTGGAGCCTCCTTGACTTGGGCGCTGCTTCAGACTCCCTTTTTGGCTAAGTTACTTATGCATGGTACTGCCCAGTGCATAGCTAACTTGGGAGTGCGATCTCTGCTGGAACGGGCGAGTTAGGGTGCTCTCGTACACCTTCCCTGTGGTCTCGCCGGCCGCCTTCATAATCTGCACCACCTTCATCTTCGGCGATGTGCTTGTTCTGGCGATCTCCAATCACTTGGTCGCCTGAGTTTACCATCTGGCGACTTCATCTTCAACTGGGCGATCGCCTGGTATGCTGGAGATCGGAGCACGCCAACTTAATAACTGGCGATTACACGAACCCCCCGACTTCCTTCCCTTCTGCAACTCTGGCGCCTTGTCCACACGCCTACTATGTGGCTTGGTGCCACGTCATCACTTCCGACTACCAGGGCGGTACAACACTAAATCACCAATTTGGGAGAGTTTGATACTACAAATTCCAATTCTCCATTATGAAGGACCCAAGCCCTCCTTTTATAGGAGCAAGGGCCGGTCATTAGCTTTACAAAGCTTGTATCCTAAGCTACTCAAAAGTCTCCTAAGCTACCGCCTCTCCTAAGCTAACGCCTAAGCTTCTAGAATTTTCTAAGCTAAAGCCTAAAGATGCTTTTACAAAAGAGGTGTCTAATGTTTCCCTCTAAGCACCTTTCTATTTAAACATTCTACTTTTTATACAGGAGACACTATAAAAAGAGAAACCAATCTACCACTACTTCCTAATTCCTTAAACTTGCTCCTTGTAAGCCTTTGAGGTAAGGTAGTGTCTCCTTGAGCTTCTTCAACTTCGGCCTCTACCTCCTTTTGTCCTTGATCTTTGGCCTCTATTTCCTTTTGAGCTTGATCTCCATCACTGCATCAGCACCTACGCGGCATCGCCCAAAGGAGAAAAGGGCGTGCATGTATGCGCCTTGGAGGAAGGCGACACGTGGATGACGCCTTATAGGCGATACATTGCAGATGGAATTCTTCCAGCAGAGCCTGGATAAGGGAAAAAGATAAAGAAGAACTCTACAAGGTACACCCTCGTTGATGGAGTGCTATTTAGGCATGGGTTCACGCACCCAATCCTGACATGTGTGAGTGGGGATGAGTGTATGAGGATCATGTCAGAGCTTCACGAGGGGATTTGTGGAAGCCACGTGGGGCGAAGATTATTAGCTTCCAAGGTGATTCGTGCAGGGTTTTATTGGCTGTCAGTAAGGGAAGATTGTGTAAGATACGCCCAGCGATGCAAGCAATGCCAAATGCATGCAGACTGGCATAAGGCATCTCCAGAGGAGCTGAGATCGATTTACAGCCCATGGCCTTTCCGTGCATGGGGAATTGATATTCTGGGGCCTTTTCCCCTGGCAATAAAGTAGATGAAGTATTTGATAGTCGCCATCGAGTACTTCACGAAGTGGATAGAGGCAGAACCAGTGGCACAGATCACTGCACACAAAGTACAACACTTTGTTTGGAAGAACATTGTGTGTCGTTTCGGGGTGCCAAGGCGTCTCATATCAGATAATGGCACTCAGTTTGCGAGCCAACAGTTGGGGAAGTTGTGTGCAGAAGTGGGAATCAAACAGGTGTTCGCATCAGCCGAACACCCCCAGACGAATGGACAGGTAGAGTCAACAAATAGAGTTTCGCTGAGGGGATTGAAGCGAAGACTTGAGAAGGCTAAAGGGGCGTGGGCAGAAGAAGTACCAAGGATCGTGTGGGCTTACCACACCACGCCTCAATCTTCCACCATGGAGATGCCATTCAGCCTAGTATACGGGTCAGATGCCATGATCCTAGTAGAGATTCACGAGAGTTCTCCACATTTCCTAAGCTTTGTGACAAAAGAATCCAATGAGGAAAGAAGGGTAAATCTAGACCTATTGGACGAGGCCAGAGAGGAAGAAAGGATAAAGGCTGAAGCCGTGAAGAGAAGAGTAGAGCATCAGTACAACTCTAAGGTGAAGTTGCGGCAGTTCCAAGTTGGCGACCTGGTCATAAGGAAGGCTCATCCTTACGAGTTGGAGAACAAGTTGTCTCCCAAGTGGACCGGACCCTTCAGAGTAACCAAAGCCAAGGGAAACAGTTCGTAGAATCAAGAGACTCTAGAGGGGAGCACCATCCCACGCAGCTGGAATGCGGCAAATTTAAAGTTTTATTTCAGTTGAATTGTAACAAGGACACTCTTTTTCCCTCTAAGGGCTTTTTTAATGAGGTCACCCGAATAAAGGAAAAGAGGTTCAAGAAAACTATGTCTCAGCTTTTCCCTCTCACGCGATGTAAGATCAAAGATTAGAGAAACTCAAGTCAAAAAATCAAGGTATCGCCAGGTGTGGGCGTCGCCAAGAGGAGGCGTCGCCAGGATGGGGAGTCGCTAGGGTGAGGCGTCGCCAAGAAGAGGTGTCGCCAAAGATAAGGTGCCGCCCAGACAAGCATCCACCAAGAAGAGTTGCCAAGATGAGGCGTCGCCAAGTTAAGACGTCGCCCGGTGTAGGCGCCGCCAGGAAAGGAAGCAAACATCAAAATTCAGAGCAAGTAGCTGGAGCGCATGCTCATACCCATAGATCAAGACGACAGGTATGTTGAGATATAAGTTGAAATCCGGGCGCCTAGTCCTTGAGTAGGGGTTAAGGGATTCCTTCGAGACGCCCCCTCCTCATGTATGAATAGCTAGCCGCGGTGTCTGATGTTTAGACACCTCGCGAGGAAGTGGCGGGGGGTGTTTGCTTTGAGCGTGGGCATCAAGGGCTAAGTTGCCTTGGTGTTTTAGACACCCGATGGATGATACGGCGTTGTTGTATAGGCCTCTTCATGGGCGTGGGCACCAAAGCGCGATTTTTGCCCCAGGTGTTTAGACACGTTGAGGACACCCAGAGCAGGTCTCTCCTCGAGCGTGGACACCCAGTGCAGGTGAGATAAGCCCTCTGCGCCTTTGAGCGATGTTGAGGCCATAGAAGAGATAAGTCCTCCTCGCCCTTGAGCGACATTGAGGCACCAGAGATGAACAGATAAAGTCCTCCCTCGCCCTCGAGCGACGTCGAGGCCCCAGAATGAACAGATACGCCCTCTGCGCTTTTGAGCGATGTTGAGGCCATAGATGAGATCAAATCCTCCTTTGCCTTTGGGCAATGACGAGGCAGGCGATGCCTTTATGAGGAAGATCCCTCGCAGATACGAAGGCCAAGTGGAGTCTAAGTAAAAGACCAGGGGGAGAGTATGCATCGCGACACAGAAGGTAAGAGTAAGAGAGAAGGTCGCGTGCTACCTAAAGAGTCATAGTCAAAGCGTTGAAGAAATGTAGGGGTAATAACGCATTCAATTTAGCAAAGAAAGCGGTATAGCATAGAAACTGAAGGTACCCGGGGATGTAAAGATAAAGCTCGAATAATCTTTTAAATAAGATTAAATGTCAGAGTCACAGATAAAGTTTAGAGTATTGTAAAATGTTAGAAGATACAAGTTTACAAAATGAAGATTAATGAAATGAAGCTCAATCCCCAAGGTCGAGGGGCACCACCTTCCCGTTGACAATATGATTGCCAGGGTCACAGTTGGAGGTGTTGATCCCTGGGTTCTCACATGTAGCTTGGGCCAGAGCCTCCTTGAACCCCTCGTCGAAGGTGTCGGCCATGTCGTCAAGGAGTTCCTTGTTGGACTTCTCCAGCTCCTCGACCTTGGAGTTTTGGGAGACTAGCTGCTAGTCTAGAAATTCCTTCTCCACCTCTCGCTTGAGGCCCTGAAGGGTTTGCATCTCGATGGCTTTGGTTTTTGCTTGTGCGCGCCAGTCGAGTGCAATAGCGAGGAAGCCCCCGTATAGTAGGGCATGCCTTCCTTCTTAGCCTCGCCAAAAGAACTCCCCGACGACCTCTCATTGAACCCCCTCATTAGTTGCACGATCGTCGGGGGAATCGTCAAGACCTCTGGGGCGGAAGCTTGTGCAGCAGTTTGTGTTGGTGGGAGCGCGGACTCTGCCCCCTCCTCTTGGCCCATTTGTGGTGGAGGAGATGTGGCACTGGAAAGGTTGTCCCTCAGCGACTCTCCATGTTGGGGGGAGGGAGATCGTGAAGAGATGACCCTGTTGGTCCTCCTCCTCTTGAAGACCTGCCCCTCGCCAGAGTCTTCGTCATCAGAGGGGGCCACAAGGACACCCTTGCCCTTGTCCAGGGGGGCTGGGGTGAGATTGGCAGCCACAGCCAGGGGGACTGCAGCGATTGGTGGGGGTGAGTTAAGTGTTTGGAGAGAATTGGGAGAATTGGGTGTTTGGGCGGTGTGTGGTGTTGGTGATGGAGGACGGTTGGACTCAGTGATAGGGGTGCTGGAGGCGCCGGCCTTCGCAGATGTTGCCTTGGGGTGATCCCTCAAGGTCTTGGCCAGTGAAATTCGCCTCGAGGAGTCCATTACCGATGCTGCACCAGGCAAACAAGAGAGCAAGGGTTAGAGCTAACACCAGTTAAACGAGAAGGCACATATAGCACATACGGAAATTGGGCAGATAAGCAGCACACACATCAATCAGAGAAAACACATCAAGAGGCGAATGTAAAGAAGACAAGTAGGGGTGTAGATTTTCCTACCAAAGTACCCACAAAGGGCGTCCGCGTTAAACTTGCAAGCTATGAGTTTCACGGTGCTGAAGACGACTCCCAGGCTGGCCAAAGCCACGCATACCTCTCTATCAGCAGAGGTCAGTTCATCCAAAGATTTGGGCTTAAGCAGCTTTGGCTTCTCCGCCCAATACAAGGGGAAGCCATCCAGGGGTCGTGTTTGGTGCAACACACCCTGAAGAATTGGCCTTTCCACCCATTGTACGAGTTCTGGAAAAGGGTGAGGAGTATCCTGCCAGCGACTCTGGAAAAGCTTACCGAAAGGCTTTTCCCTTGCTTCTTCACTTCAAAGAAATGAAGGAAGACGTCCACGAAGGGCAGAATGCCCAAGTACCCGCACAGAATCTCGAAGGCCCTGATGAATGCCCAGCTGTTGGGGTGTAGCTGGGCAGGGGCTGTGTTGATTTCGGTAAGCAGCTCCCTTTTGAAGTTTGTAAAAGGAAGGCGCAGACCGACGCGCTTGAGCACTATTTGATAAAGGAAGAAAAAGGGTTTCCCACCGTTGGACCTATCGAACACACACAGGCTCCCCGGGGGTGCCATGACGAACGAAGACGTGGGAGTCGTGGACGCTATAGAAAGCATTGAAATTGTATAACCGTGGGTCGCCAATATGGTCCTCCACGTCTCCAACAGTTGTTAGGGTTGTGCACTCGGCTAGGAGTTCATCAGAGGCCCAGGGATACTGAGCCTTATAGTTGACCCCGGGGGGAGGAGGATTGGCCGTCGTTTCAGTACGTACCATAGTTGATGAAAAATCTGAAGAAGGAAGGACAAAGCAAAGGCTTAGCAAGTTCAAAGAAGCAAATGGGACGAAACTCTAAGAGGACTCCTACCCACGCGAGAAATCTAGAAAAGAGGAAAGAATGAAGAGATGTGGAGGAGAGGAGAAGAACACAAGAAATGCAAGGAAAATAAACAGGCCCAGGCTGTTATATCAGTACGAAAGTTAAAGGGAGAGCCATTGAAGGAGAAAAATCATACCTTTCGAGTATCTGGGTATTCGAAGATCGAAAGGGCGAGAGAGAGCGAAGGTTGCAGAGAAAGTTTGGGAAGATGAACAGTGGAGAGAATGCGAAGAGTGAATGAAACAGTGGTTTGGAGTGCGCGTTTTTTAAAGATCTAACGTTAACTTGAGGAGTGCGAGAGGCGTTAAGTGATGGCCGTGCGATCAAGCCACGTGTCAAGAGATTAAATCATAACTTAAAGTGTCACATCCTCAACGTAGAGAATGTCGGGTCAGACGCTCAAAGAGCGTCACGTCAACTGATCAAGGGAATGTCACGTCAGCAGGGATGCCACGTGGTTGCGAGGGCGTGGCCTTAGTCTTTTTGCATAAACAAGTGTCAACTCAAGACTGGGGGGGCTTGTGTAACGTCCCGTCCCCGGGCTTTGACCAAAGTCAAAGTCAAAGTCAGAGTCAACATATGGTGGGACCCCTCAAGGGGCCCAAGGGGAGGAAGTCAACAGGTTGACCGCTTAAGGCGTCGCCAGGTGTAGGCGTCGCCAAGATGATGCGTCGCCAAGGTGATGCGTCACCAAGATGAGGCGTCGCTAAGGTGAGGCGTCGCCAAGATGAGGTGTCGCCAGGTGTAGGCGTCGCCAGGTTAAGGCATCGCTGGTGCCACCCCCCGATACCCATGGGAAGGAAAGACCGTGGAGGGGGCGACACCGTGAGAGGCCTCAGTACCTCAGAACAGTAATGAAGAGAAGAGAAAGGTGGCTTCAAGGCCATAGTTCTAGTACCAGTAGGGGGTAACCTGACTCGTGAAGTACCCACGCCACCGCTGGGAGACCCTGGGACAGATACGACCCATGAGAGGGCCACGCCCAGGGGAAAACCACGTGCATGGTACGAGAGAAAGGTAGATACGCTCCCAGGATGAGTGACTAGAGGTTGGGGCGCATGAGTTGGCACCCAGAAAGTCACCCCTTGCGCCAGATGCACTCCAAGGAGGAGGACTTACACGATGGATTATCCCTAAGTTGGGTTACGATGCTGTAAGGCCCTCCACGAAGAGTAGCGATCAAGTCAAAAGAACACATAGCAGAAAGCATTGAAACATCATGGTATATTAGTTTCCTTGAAAGTTTGTTAAGGTACGCATTAATTTAGTTTATGTTTCGAACGCTTTAAAGCACTTTAAATGCTTTAAACGTTTTAAACGCGTTGAACGTTTTTATACGCTTTAAATGCGCTTTAAGACGCTTTAAATGCTGGAGGTGTTTAAAAGGGGCTTTAGACGTTTGAGACGGGGATCCGAGTTTGGACCTACTTCTTGCAGTTTTTCACACACAGAGAATCCAAGTTAAAAGACTATGTTTTAGCCCTTCAACATACAGTACATTCTCAATAGTGGTTGAGTCTTTAGTACCAACATCTCATCTTCCAAGAATTTTTCCTCTATTGTTGTCCCCATATGTTACATGCCCTTCAGCTTTGAGTTTCAGATTTATGAACTGGGTCACATCACCAGTCATGTGCTTTGAGCAGCCACTGTCCAGGTACCACTGATTTTTCCTGCTGTTTCACTGCAAAAAAACAGATTTAGCATATATGCTACCCCTTTTAGTCTAGGGTCCAGCATGATTAATACCTTTCCTTAGGAAGCCATTTGGCCAATCCTTTAGGAACAGGGTACCTTCTGGCTTTACATGTTCTAGACATATGACCAGACTTCATACAGTAAAAACATGTTGCAGTATGCATTGGTTTTGAACAACTAAAAGAAGAAAAACCTGTTTTGGAAGGAACAAAAAAACTGGATAACTTTTTCACATTGCTTTTCATTTCAGAATTATATCCTAGACCATTTTTGTTAAAAACAGCATTCTGTGAACCTAATAAAGTTTCAAGATTTCCTCTTCCTTTGGTGAAATTTGAAAGTGTTTTTAACAAATATTCAACCTGTTTATCCAGCTTCTTACAATTATCACAGGTTTTTATTGATGCATGCAAACAAGTTAATTCAAGGCTAACCAATTCAGTTTTAGCTTTGTTCAGTTCTTCTTTAAGGGCTTTGACCTTAGGTTCAAGTACCCTATTTACTCTATTCAATCTTGTACCGTCCCGTATACGGGCGTTGACTAAGTCAAGGTCAAAGTCAACGACTGGAGAGTCAAAGTCAACGCAAGGTGTCGCCTAGGTGGAGAGACGCCAAGAGGAAGCGTCGCCAAGGCAAGGCGTCGCCTAGGTGAAGGCGTCGCCCAACCAGGGCATCGCCAGATCAAACAGTGCTGAAACAAGGCAATCACAATGTGGTTCCCCGATACCCATGGGTAGGAAAGACCATGGAGGGAGCGACGCCGTGGGAAGGCCTCAGGTCCCGATAGCACGGGGTAGCGATAAAGAGAAGGAAAAGGTGGCTTCAAGGCCATAGTGAAAGCATCAGTGTAGGGCAGCCTGACTCGTGAGGTACCCCTGCCGCCCCAGAGACGCCTTCGGGACAGATACGACCCAAGAGGAAGGTCACGCCCAGGGTAACCGGGTGCAGGGTACGAGAGGAAGGCAGATACGCTCTCAGAGTAGGTGACTAGATGATTGGGGGCATGAGTTGGCACCCAAAAAGTCACCCCTAGCGCAGTAGCACTCCCAAGCAGGAGGACTCACACGTAGAAACGTCCCCAGGTGGGCAGAAACGCCCCAGATGGGGTCATGGCGTCGTGAGGCCCTCCACGTGTACGACAGCCATGTCAGAATAGAAACACCCTCTAGTCAGGTGCCAGGTAATTAAAGTCATTCAATACAGTTTCCGTTTCGAGCGTTCAGGTACTATGATGGCTCCCAAGCGTTTCAACGTCTAAAATGCGCTACGTTTTCTAATTAAACGCTTTAATGGGTGCGTTACGTTTGTGATTAAAAGCGCTTTAAGGCGCTTTAAATGCTTGGGAGGTTTAAATAGCGTGGGGAATGTTGGAAACGGGGTTGGAACTGTTGGCAAATTTACGGGAACTCTCTGGTTGTTTGCTCGTGCTTCAAGGTTACGTACAAGTGACTGGGGAACATTTTTGCCTGAAGGAGACAATACACAGTTATTTTTTACCACCTTCAGAGTGCCATACGCGGTGCTCAGAGACGTAGGTGAACAGTTTTGGTGTTTGTTGCTGGCTGACTTGAGCGTCGGAGTGCAAACGGCCGCTAGGGCGCCTCTTTGTCCTCTTTTTTGCAGGAATCCACAGAGAACCAGTGGGAAGGAGTCCCTAGCTGACGGTTGAGGTCGTGCACGAAGACGTCCCGGTCAACCGGACGGAACATTTGGCGCCCACCGTGGGGCCGATATAAAACATCAGTCCCATCACAAGTTCGAGAAAATCTACGAAGTCGCAGTAACGTTGGAGGAGGTTGGAGTGACGATGGCCCCCACCAGACGAAGCACAGCACGCGCAGCCCTAGCAGAATTATCCATGCAACAGGTCCTGGAGATAATGAGGGGGCTGCAGCAGGACATGGCGGATTCGAAAATGGAACAGGAACGCATGCAGGCAGACCTTGACGCCTCGCATGAGCGAAACGAAGAGCTGCACCGTGTGAATGAGGAGTTGCGCCGGGGCCTGAGAAATGATCGGAGGCGGCTTGGACATGACGAGATGGAGAACCATTCCCCACCAAGGGAGTTTTCCACTCCTTTCTCGCAGGAGATCCTAGACGCAGCGATCCCGAACACGTTCGCGGGACCCAAGGTGATCTTCACCGGGATGGAGGACCCAGAGACGCACCTTGCTGCATTTCACACACAGATGGTCCTAATAGGCGGTTCTGATGCTGCCAAGTGCAAGCTCTTCATGAGCACCCTGACCGGGATGGCTATGGACTAGTTCATTAGCCTCCTAGAGGGTCATATCACATCTTTCCGCCAATTGTCGCGATTGTTCAGGGAACAATACTTAGCAAACAAGGCCCCGCCGCCAGTCTCTTACGACCTGTTCGATGTGAAGCAGTATCAAGGGGAGATCCTGAAGGAGTATATCAATCGCTTCGGGGCCCAGGTCGTGAAGGTTGGTACGACAGAGGAGCCTATGATCGTGTACGCGTTTGTGAAAGGCGTATGCCCCGGTCCTTTTGGAGAATCCATCATCCGCAACCGCCCTAGGACTTTCGCTGAACTACGGCGTAGGGCGGTAAACCATATTGCTTCTGAAGGAGAGGTGTGTGTGAAGCGCACCAGCGTCGTGCCCTCACGCCCGAGGGGACCGACACGAGCTCAACCCGTCAGGGTCAATGAGGCCACGACGGGAAGAAAGAAGCCAGAGGCGAGACGCCCCTACGAGACCAGAAAGCCCCAGCCCAGGGGTCCGGCAGGAGGCGATCGCCCGGCCAGAGAAAGAGCGAGACCGGCGAGGTACAACTTCGTGGTTGAGTTGAAGGATTTGATCGCCGTGCCTAACATAGCTGAGAGGTTGAGGCGACCGGCGAAGACCGACAAGGTGTTGGGGCCTCGTAAAGACTCTTGGTGCGAATTCCACGAGGCTTTCGGGCACCACATTGACAACTGCCTGTCGTTGGGCTACCAGCTAGATGAGCTGGTGAGAACTGGGTTCTTGAAAGACTATGTCGCGGAGCCCGCCACGACCGCCACTTTGTCGCCGCTGGCAGAAGAACCAGCACACGAGATGCCTGTGCTTGGCGAGGTCCACACTATTGCTGGAGGTTTTTCCGGCGGGGGACCCACCGCCTCCCAGCGGAAGAAATACGCGAGGGGGGTAAATTCAATCGAAGAGAGGCTCTCGGGGGAGCCATGGGAGTCGGATATCGTGTTCACAAGAAGAGACCTCCGAGATGTGGTACCCCACGACAAGGAAGGTGCACAGAGTGCTTGTCGACCAAGGAAGTTCGGTAGACGTCATGTTTCTGTCGACCTTTAATAAGTTACGGTTGTCCCCCGATTTGTTGAGTCCCTATACGGGATGCCTGTATGGGTTCGGGGATAACCAGGTGGAAGTCCGGGGTTACCTGGAGTTGAGGACTACGTTCACAGACGGAGAGGCCTCCCGTACCGAAAGCATCCGGTACCTTGTCGTGAACGCCAACTCTGCCTACAATATTTTGCTGGGCAGACCGGCGTTAAACCGTCTGAACGCGGTGTCCTCCACACGTCACATGAAGATGAAGCTGTCGGACCTCAATGGCCAGGTGATAGTCATCAGGTCAGACCAGGAGGAGGCAAGGAAATGCTATGAGAACAGCCTGAAAACGAAGAGGCGTGTTCATGGTGTATGAACGTCCGCCCAGCGCGGACACGACGATGGTTGAGGCGGCGCCCGCTGGGTCGACGCCTGACGAGGCCCTACCAGCGAAGGCGACGCCCGAAGCTGATGCACCAATGGAGGAAAGCCCTGAGGAAGCAGCGCTCGTAGAAGAGGCGGCGCCCGTCGAGGATGATAGCAGGGAACAGCCAACGGCTAATGCCGTAGAAAGGGAGATTGGCGGCAAGACATTCAAGCTAGGGAGTTCGCTGAGCCCAGAAGAACAGGAAGGGGTGGCGGAAGTGATTTCACGCCACCTGGATGCCTTCGCATGGTCCGCCTCGGATATGCCTGGCATCGATCCCGATTTTCTGTGTCACCATCTCAGCATGGACGCCACGGTCCGCCCGGTGCGTCAGAGAAGGAGAAAATTCAATGAGGAACGACAGCAGGTGGTGAGAGACAAAACGCAGAAGCTGCTGAGTGTTGGCCACATCAGGGAGATTCAATACCCTGAGTGGCTCGCCAACGTCGTCTTGGTGAAAAAGGCGAACGGAAAGTGGAGGATGTGCGTTGACTTCACGGACCTGAACAAGGCATGCCCGAAGGACTTGTATCCGCTGCCCAGTATCGACGCCTTGGTAGACAGTGCGTCCGGCAGCAAGGTGCTGAGTTTCCTGGACGCCTTTTCAGGGTACAACCAAATCAAGATGCACCCAAGAGACGAGAGCAAGACTGCATTCATGACAGAGACCTGCAGCTACTGCTATAAGGTGATGCCTTTTGGGCTGAAGAATGCGGGCGCCACGTACCAAAGGTTAATGGACAAGGTCCTGGCGCCAATGCTCGGGAGGAATGTGTACGCCTATGTAGACGACATGGTGGTGGCGTCGCAGAATAGGGCGCAGCACATGGCGGACCTGGAGGAGTTGTTCGTCACAATATCCAAGTACCGCCTCAAGTTAAACCCTGAGAAGTGTGTTTTCGGGGTCGAGGCCGGTAAGTTCTTGGGTTTTATGCTCACAGAGAGGGGGATAGAGGCGAACCTCGACAAATGCGCGGCGATTGTCGCCATGCGGAGTCCGACGTCGGTAAAGGAGGTGCAACAGCTGACAGGGCGGATGGCGGCGCTCTCGAGGTTTATTTCCGCCGGAGGAGAGAAGGGGCACCCATATTTCCAGTGCCTCAAGAGAAACAGTCGCTTTGCATGGACTGATGAATGCGAAGCGGCTTTCATTAAGCTGAAGGAGTACCTGGCGACGCCACCGGTCCTCTGCAAGCCGATAACGGGCGTGCCCCTCCGGTTATATTTTACCGTAATGGAGCGGGCCATCAGTTCTGTGTTAGTCCAGGAGCAGGACCAGAGTCAGAAACCCATCTATTTCGTAAGCAAGGCGTTACAGGGAGCTGAGACGAGGTACCAAGCGCTAGAGAAGGCGGCGCTAGCGGTAGTATTTTCTGCCAGGAGGCTCCGTCATTACTTCCACAGCTTCACGGTGGTGGTGATGACCAACCTCCCTATACAGAAAGTGCTGCAGAAGCCTGATGTGGCGGGAAGAATGGTGCGCTGGGCGGTAGAACTGTCAGAATTCGACATCCAGTATGAGCCTAGAGGATCCATCAAAGGGCAGGTGTACGCAGATTTTATAGCGGAACTTTCGCCCGGAGGTGAGCAAGAGGTGGAAGTGGGTTCGCAGTGGCTGCTCTCGGTTGATGGTTCTTCCAACCAACAAGGGAGCGGTGCGGGAATAGTCTTGGAAGGACCCGACGGCATACTGATTGAGCAGGCCCTGCGCTTCGCCTTCAAGGCGAGTAACAATTAGGCAGAGTATGAAGCCCTGATAACAGGAATGCTCCTGGCCAAGGAGATGGGCGCACAGAACCTCCTGGTGAAGAGCGACTCCCAGCTGATTACGGGGCAGGTGTCGGGTGAGTTCCAGGCGAAGGACCCACAGATGGTGGCGTATTTGAAATACGTCCAGTTGTTGAAGGGAGCATTCAACGCTCTTGAGCTGATACATGTCCCGAGGGAGCAGAATGCCAGAGCTGACCTGCTTGCAAAGCTGGCCAGCTCAGGCAAGGGGGGTAGACAGAGGACAGTGATCCAGGAGACTCTCAAAGCTCCGCGTAGATTCGTGGAAGACAACAGGGTGGATGTCCTCCAGATTTATACATCAAGGGGAAGGCCGAGGAGTCATTCCTCTTTGACTCAAGATACGCAGAGGGCGCCCCGCATCAGCATGTACGCGGGTGTGCCTGAGGAAGAGCAGATGCAGGTATGCGTTCTGGCCAGGGGAGACACCTGGATGACGCCCTACAAGCGATACCTGGCGGATGGGGCTCTCCCAGTGGAGCCTGAAGAAGGTAAAAAAGTCAAAAGAAATGCCGCAAGATATACTTTGGTGGATGGGGTGCTGTTCAGGCACGGTTTCACTCACCCTATCCTAACATGCGTCAGTGGCGATGAGTGCACCAGGATAATGGCGGAACTACACGAAGGCATCTGCGGGAGCCACGTAGGGGGAAGATCCTTAGCCTCCAAGGTAATACGCGCAGGTTTCTTCTGGCCAACAGTGAAAGAGGACTGCGCACGGCACGCCCAACGGTGTAGGCAATGCCAAAAGCACGCCGACTGGCACAAGGCGCCGCCAGAAGAGTTGCGATCCATATACAGTCCGTGGCCTTTCCATACATGGGGAATCGACATCCTGGGCCCCTTCCCACTGGCGATCAGGCAGATGAAGTATTTGATCGTTGCCATCGAATACTTCACCAAATGGATAGAGGCAGAGCCCATGGCAAAAATCACAGCGCACAAAGTACAAAATTTTGTGTGGAAGAACATTGTGTGTTGTTTTGGCGTACCTAGGCGGCTGATATCCGACAACGGAACCCAGTTCGCCAGTCAACAGTTGAGAAACCTATGCGCTGAGGTAGGCATTAAACAGGTGTTTGCATCAGTTGAGCACCCCCAAACTAATGGGCAGGTAGAATCGGCAAACAGAGTTCTGCTGAGGGGGTTAAAAAGAAGGTTAGAGAAAGCCAAAGGGGCGTGGGCGGAAGAGGTACCAAGGATCGTATGGGCATATCACACCACGCCCCAATCCTCTACTATGGAGACGCCTTTCAGTTTGGTTTACGGGTCGGACGCGATGATCCCGGTAGAAATACATGAGAGCTCGCCACGTTTTCAAAACTTTGTGGCGGAGGAATCCAATGAAGAAAGGCGGGTAAACCTGGATCTGCTAGACGAGGCCCGGGAAGAAGCTAGAATAAAAGCTGAAGCGACGAAGAGAAGAGTAGAGCGGCAATATAGCTCTAAGGTAAAGTCGCGACAGTTTCAGGTCGGCGACCTAGTGATGAGGAAAGCTCACCCATACGAGTTGGAGAATAAGCTGTCTCCCAAGTGGACCGGACCCTTCAGAGTTACTGAGGCTAAGGGTAACGGTTCGTACAACCTGGAGACTTTAGATGGAGGTCCTATCCCGCGCAGTTGGAATGCAGCCAACCTAAAATTTTATTTCAGTTGATTTATGTAAGCAGTTATGTAACAATTTAGTTGAAGGGGACGCTCTTTTTCCCTCTCGGGGGTTTTTTTAATGAGGTCACCCTAATAAAAGGTAAAACCAATTTGAGAAAAAAGAAGTGCCTTGGTTTTTAGCCTGTATCTTTCTCCGTTTGAAGTAAGGTAAGGCGTCGCCAAGAGAAGGCGTCGCCAAGAAAGAAGGCGTCGCCAAGAAAGAAGGCGTCGCCAAGAAAGAAGGCGTCGCCAAGAAAGAAAGCGTCGCCTGGATGGAGGCGGCCGCCATTGATGAACAGGGCGAAGGAAAGCACACAATATGCGAAATGTATGCAGAGTAAAGTGACGTTACAAAAATCGATTGATATAGAAAAAGTTGGTGTTACAAGCAATGCTCAATACAATTGAAGTAGCCCAAATGGGGCGAATATTACAACTCATGCAAGTCACAAAAGAGCCACTTTTCAGTGGTCATCAGAATCAGCACTGGAGGAAGGCGAAGCCCCTTTCCCAGCCCGCAGAGCTCGAGTAAGTCGTGTCCTCCTTTCTTGGTTTATTTTCGAACCTGCACCAAGGGAAATAAATGTGTCAGAGATACCATGAGGCAAGACATGCACGTACAGAAAACAACAAAGGCCGGAGTTTCTAGGGCAGCGACTTTTACCTATGTACTTTTCGAGAGTCCCAGCGTTAAACTCCAGGCTGATCACAGTGGCAGAGTCAAAACCTCCCGCCTCAGCAAGAATCCGGCAAGCTATTTGATCACTTGGAGCCAGCTTCTTGAGGGGTTTGGTTTTGAGAGCCCTCTCCTCTCTCACCCAGTACAGTGGAAACCCATCCAGAGCGTCGGGAACAAGGTCAGTACAGCAGATCTTGAAGAACCGGCCTTTCCACCCGGTGAATGAGCTTTGGAAGGGTGTGAAGAGAACTCTCCCGGGTACGTTACTGAGAGTTACCCAGAGGTTGTGTCTCTGCCTCTTCAGCTCAAAGAAGTGAAGAAAGAGGTCAACCGAGGGTGCACAACCCAGAAACCCGAAGAGAATGTCGAAGGCTTTGACGAAGGCCCAGCTATTGGGGTATAACTGGGCCGGAGCAACGTTGATCTCCGTCAGCAGTTCCTTCTCGAACTAGGAGAAGGGTAGGCGCACTCCGATGGTCTTGAACACCACCTGGTAAAAGTAAAAGAAAGGGACCCCTTCGTTGGCCCGTTCGTCTCCACATACTGGCTCCCCTAGAGTGCAAGGGAGCACAGCGATGTCGTCGTCATGCCTCCTCGCGAAGGCCCGGTGGTCATAGGAACACGAATCCCCTTTGTGGTCCCTTATGGCCCTGGTAGAGAGTAAGCATGAACACTCGTCAAGAAGTTCACTTGAAGCCCAAGGGTACAAGTCCTTGGGAGTGACCCTGGAGGAAGCAGCGTGAGAAGACATTCTTTAACAAGATCAGGGATTGTCAAGAGTGTAGGGACTGCCAGAAATGCAAGAGTTGAGCGAGGGAAGCGAATGCTGGAACAACCCTTCGTGAGAGAAGGAAGGGTGCAAGAAGGAAAGGTGCAAGAAGAAAGAACGTAAGTGGGTTATGGAGAGTGAGAAAATGATGAGGATAGTTTCAGAGTTTGAAGAGTTAAATAAAGCGGTTAGAGCGCCAAACGACGCGAATGGATGCACCGCACGATTGGTCCACGTGGCAGAAGATGGAAGGATGACCCTGGCACCACTGGTTAAAATCAGAGAACGTCGTATCAACAGAACATCCAGTGGTACGATGCGCCGTCGAAAGTGAATCAGGGGCACAGCATGAGTCAGAACTTGATGGAATGACTGAATGTCCCATCAACCATACAAGCAGCGCCACGTGGATCAAGTCGAATGACGGAACGTCCCATCAGCCATACAAGAAGTGCCACGCGGAGGGCACGGACAAAACCTTGAGCTCTTCGCTGTCATCAAGCGTCGACCAAGGCAAGGACCAAGGTCAACGTCGAAGTAAAGGGAACGCCCGAGGCGTCGCCAGGAAGGACGTGAAGGGTGACGCCAGCGTGAGACGTCGCCAACCAAATATCGACAGGGTCGCCTCCCCGATACCCACAGGTAGGAAAGACTGTGGAGGGAGACGAAATTGAAGGGGGCAGAGTTAGTTGCTGGCGTCACCTCCCCGAGACCCACAAGTAGGAAAGACTGTGGAGGGAGGCGAGACCGCCAAACCGCCAGCCAATCGCTGGCAGGGCGTTCCCCGATACCTATGGGAAGGAAAGACCATAGAGGGAACGACCCCCCCAAAGCACTCGACGTTTTAGACACCCGGGGACGATACGGCGCTGCTGTAGCAGGCCTCTCCTTTGGCGTGGGCGCCGGGTGCCAAGGATCAAGGAAGGAACCATTTCGGTGTTAGAGACACCCTGTGGACGATACGACGTCACTAGGTGAGCCTCTCCATGGACGTGAGGGTCGGCACGTGACCTTTCCCGGACATACAAGGCCATCCAACGAAGTGAAAGAAATAGGCGGAACACAAATAAAATAACCGAAGCGCGCGCGAAGGTAAAGAATGAGAGGAAGAACGCACAGGCAGGATTCTATATCGCGAAGGCACAAAAGCAATCATACGAACACCCAGTTTTGTAACAAGAGTACGGATAGTTCAAAGAATTATAAGTTTTAATAGAGGAAATAAAAAACGAAGGTAAAGTATAAAGGAATTAAGCTGGAAGCTGAAGGCGGCGGGTGAGAGACAGCGGTTCAGTCATCCAAGTCCATGGGCACGACCTTCCCGTCAACGACATGGTGTGTGGGGTCGCAGTTCGAAATATTGATGCCCGTGTTCTCGCAGGACGCCTGGGTCAAAGCCTCTTGGAAGCCCTCCTCAAACGCCCCCGCCATCTCCCCAGTCAGTTCTTGGACCTCCCCCTCCAATTCGGTAATCCTGGAATCCTTGGATGTCAATTGCTTCTCTAGGAATTCCTTCTCCACCCGGAGCTTGTTAGCCTCGGCTTGAAGAAGGCTCAAAGCTTCAACCTTCGCAGTCAAGGCGTCCTCTCTCTCACCTAGCTTACGCCTCCAAGCAGCATCCAACTCATCAAGTTTTCTCCGCTGCACCTCGGATGTAAGAGCCGCCTCCTGGAGGCCAATGTTTTGGATTTGATAGGAGGTGAGCTGGGCTAGTTGAGCGGCATGCGCCTGTTCCAGTTCTCGCGCGTACGCCTCAGCTCCCTCCCTGCCCTCATGGGTCAGTTTTAGCAGAGATTGGGAAGCTTCCTCCTTGAGTCCCCAGTTTTGCTTCTCCTCCTTCAACGCCACCACCTCTTCTCTCAGCTTGCGGAGAACCTCCCTCCCTTTGATAGCATTTCGAGCCTGAGTGCGCCACTTGATTGCCACCGCCAGGAAGGCCCCCATATAGTAAGGCATGCCTCCCCCTTTTTGAGGATCAGTCGGCGTCATTCCTTCGGTGAAGCCCTGCGTCAACTCCCTATGAATGGAGCGAGGAATCCGGGGTTTGCGCGAAGTCGAGCCAGGGACTGATACAGGAGGGGCGGAGCCCGACGTTTCAGCTGCGTCACGATGCGGCAACGGCGAAGGCGGGGGAACCGAGTCAATCCTTTCCTCTCGCTCCTCGTGGGCTGGCGGAGGCGGCGGTGAGGTGGCACTGGGAGGATCGTCCCTGAGAGAGTTCCCATCGCCGGGGGGCGCGGCGTGAGGCAATGAGACCCGTAACCCTCCTCTTATGGGAAACCAGGGCAGTACCCGAGTCTTCGCTGTCAGAATCTACTATCAACACCCTTTTCCCTTTGTTAGGGCGCGCTGAGGCAGGGGTTGACGCCATGGCTAATGGAACCGCAGCAATGGGAGGAGGAGAAGCAGATGGTGGAGGAATCGGCAGGGAAGCGACGGTGGGCACGTCGGGGGCGACGACGTCCCCACCTTCTTTGGTAGATTTTTCCTTCTTCAAAAATTTGGCAAGAGCCAGCCGCCTCGAGGAAGTCATCACTGAACCTGCAACAGCGAAAAATAGTAGAGTAAAGGTTGGTTCAGATGAAGCGGAAGGGAAATTCTATGGCCAAACACACGCAGATAACCACAACAACTAATGTATCATAAACAATCAAGGGCAGATACCAAAGTAGGTAGAAAGCCCATGGGCGTTGAATTCGTTCGCGATGAGTTTGGCGGTATCGAAGACTACCCCCAGTCCCGCCAAGGCTTTGCACACATCCCGGTCGGAGGGGGTAAGCTCATCCAAAGCCAGGGCCTTCATGGTTATGGGCTTATCCGTCCAATATAGGGGAAAGCCCTCTAGGATGGTAGGATCGCGCTTGGTCGCACGTACCTTGAAGAATTTCCTCTTCCATCCTTTGAACGAATTTTGGAAGAGCGTAAGAATGATGCGCCCAGCGATGCCAGAAAAGCTCATCCATAGGCTCTTCCCCTGTTTCTTTACCTCGAAAAAGTGAAGAAAAACGTCTACAGAAGAGGGAACACCTAGATAGCCGCAGAGAATTTGGAACCCCCTCACGAAAGCCCAACTGTTGGGGTGGAGCTGGGCGGGAGCAGTGTTTATCTCTGTAAGCAGCTCTTTTTCGAAAGAAGTAAGGGGCAGACGCAGGCCCACCCTCTTGAGCACCATTTGATACAGGAAGAAGAAGGGGCTTCCCCCAGTATCCCGTGAGTCCGCACAAACGGGCATCCCAGGCCGCACCCAGCATACCAGGACTTGGGAGTCGTGATTTTTGTGAAAGGCGTTGAAGTTATAAAGCGCAGGGTCCCCCCTGTGAGCCTCCACGTCCTCAACAGAGTTTAGGAGGGAGCATTCGTCCAGAAGTTCGTCGGGAGCCCAGTCGTATTCGCCCTTATAATAAGACTTAGGGAGCGGGGGAGGCGCGGTGGTCTTAGTTTTCGCCATCAATGCCAAAGCTGAAGATCAAAAGAAAAAGAAAGGGTTCAGAGAAAAGGGGTTGGAAGAAGAAAAGGGAAAAAAATGGAAGAATCCTAGGAGCTCCCTACCCACACGAGAGCGAAGGGGAACGAGAGGAACAAAGAAGCATACAAACGATATCCAAAGAAATGCGGTAATATGGACAGTCCCAGGCAGTTCATACAGTGAAGAGAATCATCAAGGAGGGAAAAAACCGTACCTTTGGGGGCTGAAGGGCGTGGAGAGCGGAAGCACGAATGAACAGGGGTCGCGAGAGAAGGGATTCAGAGAAGATGAACAGTGAGAAAGGGCAGAGAAAGTGGATGTAACAGTAGTGGCAAGCGCGGGGTTTGGGTAACTTAAACGTTACGAGAAGCGCGAGGGTCAACAAATGATAACCGTGTGATGATGCCACGTGTTGCAAGATTAAGCGCTCAAGGGGAGCGCAAGAGGTTCTTAAAGATGACCGCACGATGAGCCACGTGGCACGCGATTAAGCGCAGCCTCAAAGGACATTATTTTTCCCATTTCAGGGGATGTCCAATCAGCCATTAAGAATACCCTTGTGGTTCAGAAAGTGTCACGTCGGTAATTCGAAGAATTACTGAGTCAGCAGAGAATGACACGTCATCAGGAGGGCACGTGGACGGCGTGGGCGAGGCTTTAGTCTTTGCGCTGAAGACAAGTCTTCGGCTTAAGACTGGGGGGCTTGTGTACCGTCCCGTATCCGGGCGTTGACTAAGTCAAGGTCAAAGTCAACGGCTGGAGAGTCAAAGTCAACGCAAGGCGTCGCCTAGGTGGAGAGACGCCAAGGCAAGGCGTCGCCTAGGTGAAGGCGTCGCCCAACCAGGGCGTCGCCAGATCAAACCGTGCTGAAACAAGGCAATCACAATGTGGTTCCCCGATACCCATGGGTAGGAAACACAAAGGAGGGAGCGACGCCGTGGGAAGGCCTCAGGTCCCGATAGCACGGGGCAGCGATAAAGAGAAGGAAAAGGTGGCTTCAAGGCCATAGTGAAAGCATCAGTGTAGGGCAGCCTGACTCGTGAGGTACCCCTGCCGCCCCAGAGACGCCTTCGGGACAGATACGACCCAAGAGGAAGGTCACGCCCAGGGTAACCGAGTGCAGGGTACGAGAGGAAGGCAGATACGCTCTCAGAGTAGGTGACTAGATGATTGGGGGCATGAGTTGGCACCCAAAAAGTCACCCCTAGCGCAGTAGCACTCCCAAGCAGGAGGACACACACGTAGAAACGTCCCCAGGTGGGCAGAAACGCCCCCGGATGGGGTCATGGCGTCGTGAGGCCCTCCACGTGTACGACAGCCATGTCAGAATAGAAACACCCTCTAGTCAGGTGCCAGGTAATTAAAGTCATTCAATACAGTTTCCGTTTCGAGCGTTCAGGTACTATGATGGCTCCCAAGCGTTTCAACGTCTTAAATGCGCTACGTTTTCTAATTAAACGCTTTAATGGGTGCGTTACGTTTGTGATTAAAAGCGCTTTAAGGCGCTTTAAATGCTTGGGAGGTTTAAATAGCGCGGGGAATGTTGGAAACGGGGTTGGAACTTTTGGCAAATTTACGGGAACTCTCTGGTTGCTTGCTCGTGCTTCAAGGTTACGTAGAAGTGACTGGGGAACATTTTTGCCTGAAGGAGACAATACACAGTTATTTTTTACCACCTTCAGAGTGCCATACGCGATGCTCAGAGACGTAGGTGAACAGTTTTGGTGTTTCTTGCTGGCTGACTTGAGCATCGGAGTGCAAACGGCCGCTAGGGCGCCTTTTTGTCCTCTTTTTTGCAGGAATCCACAGAGAACCAGTGGGAAGGAGTCCCTAGTTGACGGTTGAGGTCGTGCACGAAGACGTCGCTGTCAACCGGACGGAACAAATCTGTTGCAAATTACAGCTAATTTGTTTGCTTCATCATGGGTTTCCTTAAATGCAATTAACAGCTGATCATAATTTTCAGAATCAGTAGAAAAATCACTTACTGAATCAGATTTATATTCTTCCTCATTCACCATAAAGCACAAATTTTCTTCCTCACTTTCGGTTGAGGAATTACTAGATGAGGATACATCATTTTCTTCCCATGAGATGTATGCTCTTTTGCCTTTGCTTCTTTCACTCTTCTTGCTTGCTGATTTTTCTTTGTTTTGATTGTTTGGACAATCAACCTTTATATGACCTGGTTTACCACATCCAAAACAAGTGCAATTGGAAGAATTCGAATCATTGGGTTTAGAGTACCTCTTTCTTTGTTGAGTTTTGTCACGGTTTTTCTTTCTACGAAACCTACTGAATTTTCTGGTGAGCAGACTCAAAGTCTCATCATGTTCAGGATCAACTTCTTCCTCACTTGTATCATGTTCCATGGTAGTTTTCAGGGCAATTCCTTTGGCTTTCTTCTCCACGGTTTCTTGTTCTTTCAATCTTTTCAGCTCTATTTCATGCTCTATCAGCTTTCCAAAAAGTGCAGCAGTGGATATCTTGGATAAATCTCTGGATTCTGAGATTGTTGTTACAATATGTGTAAATCGTTTCTGCACATCTGCAATACTTTTTTCTGATTGCATTCTGAATAGTTCGTATTCCTGAATTAGTGAGTGCTTCCTTGCCCATTTCACATCATGAGTCCCTTCATGAGTTACCTCTAGTACCTCCCACATCTCCTTAGTTGAGTTGCATTGAGAGACTCTAAAGAACTCATCCATATTCAGTGCAGAAGTGATGATATTCTTGGCTAAGGAGTCATATTGTGCCTTCTTCTTCTCGGTTTCACTCCATTCAGACCAAGGCTTCTTTATTGTTTCTTCTTTGACAACCTGCATAGGTATGAAAGGTCCACTGACCACTGCATCCCAAATTCCCATGTCAATAGACTCCATAAAAATTTTCATCCTGATTTTCCAGAAAGCATAGTTAACACCACCAAACATAGGAGGTCTATTAATAGACGCACCTTCAGCAAAAGGCATTTTAAACTCATACATCATGCATACACTTGAGAAAAATACAAGCCCTAGCTCTTGATACCAATTGTTAGAGTTAAGCAGTGTCTAAGATCAAGAGGGGAGGGGTGAATTGAGCTTATCAAATTTTCCCAAACAATCTAACTTACTATGTAACATAGGTGAAAAGAACAGATTGATATTAAAAGGAACAAATTGTTTTTACAGATGAATCTGGCACAATTAAAACAAGATCAGCACAGTTTAGATCAACTAGTAGCAATATCAGAACCAAATTGATTACCCTTCACTGTTTATAAAGTTGCAGTTTAAGGTACAGAATTAATCAATTTTTACTTAACATAAGCCATCTAGAGTAATGAACCAAATGTTACAGCTTAGTTAAAGAAACCAGTTTACTCTTCTTATCTTATTACAGATTCACACAACAGCTTGATTTATGATTGGAGGATCGATTAACAAGTTAGAACAGCAGATCTAACCAGGTCCATAATTAACAGATTTAGTTTCAATATAACAGATTCCTTTCTTGACAGATTATGTGAAATTACAGAATTAAGTGCAGGGATGAGAGAAGAACCACACAAGAATTTTTATACTGGTTCACTCATCAAGAGCTATGTCCAGTTCACCTCACTCCAAGGTGTAATCCACTAAAAACTAATACAATCAATTACAAACACACAGCAGTTCTTGAACCCTTCAAGAACCTCAACTATCAAGGCTGAAAAACACTATTCCAGCATACCTTGCACTCCAAGAAACCCTATCTAGAGTGACTAACGCTCAAAACCAATACAAGAAGGAATAAGGAAAAGATTACACCTGAAGCAATGTTGCAAGAACATAAACCAGTTGTTCTATTTGCTCCAAGACAGTACCAGCACCTTCATCTAGCACAAGGTTCTTCAAGAACAAGCTCACATGTATTTCACTTTTGAAAAACCTTTGCAAAACCTTTCTGATCCTGCCGGCAACTCGAACGTGGAGGAATCGCTTCGTAGCACTCTCTGCCCTGTCTACGCGACTGCGTCTTCTGCAGGATCACCCTCAGAACCTTCTCTTGCTTCTCCAAACGTGACCTGCAAAACACACAGACGGCGCCTCTAGCGGCCGTTTGCACTCCGACGATCAAGTTAGTCCACAGAACCACCAAAGACTAGAAAACTAGTAGCGTGTGTGTGAGAACTCTTGCACTCTGTTTTTTGTCCCTCCCTCACTCTCACCCTGATTCTCTCTTTTATCTCTCTTTCCCTGCTTCTAGGCATAACAGAATTCTGTTATGCTTTTCTGGCATGTGTCAGAACCCTGTTATGCTTTTCAGAGAAAGCGTACCTTCAGAATCAGCAGTGGGGAGCGTGAGAGTCTGTACGTCTCTGCGCTTGGCTGCGCCTGTCTGTACCTTTAGTGGTACGGAGTGCTCTTTTGTCTGGACCGCACCCCTCTCAGATGATGACACGTGGAGGCCTGCAACTCACATCTAACCACACACGTGTCACTTACTGGAAGGGCTCTAGCGCTTCTCTTTGTGTGCCTAAGTTACGCCCTCGCGGAGTAACTTAGGATGTTTCTCTCATCTGGGCAGATCGCATACTCTTGGGAGAACGTCGGGTGTGGCTGGTCTAGGCACACTCACCAAACGTTGCTCTCTGTGTAGGCGTCTTACCCTTCACAACGCCACGCACGTAATGGGTTGAGGGAATCACCAATCACTGACTGGTTTACTAGTTCCCTCAGGCCACTCTCGTGCATGATTCCCTGAGGTGTGCTCATGCGAGATCCATGCGTAACGCTCTCGCTGGGAACCTCAGTCCCAGTTTAACTGCGTGTAACACGAGACCCCGATGACAATACCCCGATGACTGATCAGTGTTTATCTGTTTCTCGCGTTCTGCCTTCAGGCGTTAGTCTGAGGACTGGTCTGTTGGTGGCCACTTGGCTACTGACCACCGATCACCATTCTGGATACTCCGTCCCCCGACCTCTCTGTCGCCTGATCTGTCGGTGGTAACTTGGTTACTGACCACCGATCACCTCTCTTGGCGATCGTCCCCCTGACCTCTCTGCCACCTGGTCCACGTGTCACCCTGCGAGTGGTCCACGTGGTTCTCTGCTGCTGACGTCATCGACTACCGATGACCGATCGGATCACAAGCCCCCCAGTCTCGAGTCGAGAACTCGTTCTCAGCGAAGAGACTAAGTGGTCGTGCCCTCAGTCCACGTGGCAAGTGGGGCCGCCTCACGTGCCACCTCACGTGCTACTTCTTTAACGTTTGGACTCCCTCTCTTAATCTCGCGATACGTGGCCCCATCAACGGCCAGCGTTGTGCGTCGCTAGCGCTTCTCTTATTCAAATTGGCGCGCCCTTTCACTGTTCCTCCATCTTCTTCATTCGACTCCCAGACTCTCTGCGAACTTCTCCTCTGCGCACCCATCTTTCTTCGAGTTTTCTGCTTCGAATCTCTTGCGATCATCCAAAGGTATGGTTTTTCTTCCTCCTGGCCCTTTTTTGGTCATCTTTACCGATTGTATTTACCTTTCTCGTCATCATGCATTCATCTTCTCCTTTTCCTCTCTCTCGACCCGCGCTAGGGTTTTTTCACACTCTCACTCTGGCTTCTGCTTCTTCTTCTTCCTCTTTTCACCTGGGCATCTCCTTCTCTTTTCCCCCCTCTGTTTTCACCGAAGCATTCATCTTCTCCTTTTCTTCCATTCATTCTGACTTTTTCGTTTTTCCTCCATTTGCAGCTATCTCGCGATGGCTCGCTTGAAACAAACTGCGCGCATCCTTGCCTCTTCTTCTGGTGCACAGCCTTCCGCGAGTGCGCCAGCTCCACCACCGCCTGTGGCCACCTCCTTCCACGACAATGCCAGGGTCTACGAATGGGCTCCCCTGGCATTACTCGCCGAAACCTCCACTCTACTGCCCGAGGGCCATCTCAAGTCCCTGCTAAGTCGCAATCCTGATGAGCCTTCCTGCTCCATCGACAGGGAGAACGACTTCAACATTCAAATCCGCATCCCTCCTCGAGGGATGCCTATCTGCGCGGATGATAGGGCCACCAATGGGGTGCCCTTCGTCTTTGTCTACTCCGCTATCTTCAAGAGGTTGAAGCTGCGCCTCCCTTTCACCTTCTTCGAAAAGGAGCTGATGATGGAGTTAAACGTCGCGCCCTGCCAACTCCATCCAAATGCCTGGGCCTTCATCCGGGCATTTCAAATCCTCTGCAGCTATTTCGGGCAAAACGCCTCTGTGGATGTGTTCCTCTACTTCTTCGAAGCGAAGAACCCTGGGGACAGGTCCTCGGTCAGCCTGAACGGGGTTGCCGGGCGGGTGCTCCTGGGCCTGTACCAGCAATCCTTCAAAGATTGGAAGGGCAGATTCTACATGATATCTGCTACCCCTCAAAGTCCAAGTCTGCTCGAGGGTACCCCCTCTACTGGGTTCCTGGAGTTGAGTTCAAGAAATCCAGGGACCTCGAAGCTATGGACCCCTACGAGCGCGAGCTGTGCGGGCTGCTCCTGGGGGCCAAATACAGTTCTGCTCGTCTCATCAAAGACAAGTTCGATGTGGTGGCCTTAAAGAAGTACATAGGTAGCTCTTCCTTTCCCTCTTAGGATACCTGCACCTTTCCATGCATGCTTTTATGTGTTTTTTAACTTACTTGCATACCTTGGTCATCTAACTCTTCCTTTTTCCATTTATGCAGACTCAATGTCGGGGAAGGACAGGAAGCTAGCTTTACTGGAGCTTGCCAAACGTAGGGGAGCCAAGGGCACTGGCTCCTCTTCCTCTACAACTGAGCCCATCGCAGCCCCTCCACTCTCGGTCGCGCCAGCTGGAGGCCCCGAGCAAGAGAAGAAAAGGAAAAGGCTGGTGAAGGCTTCCATCTCAACTGCTGCTGCTGCTGCTTCAACTTGTACACCGCCAAAGGAAAAGAGGGGCAGTTGAGGGGGCCTCATCTCTCCAGCCTGGAGAGATTGAGGTGGTGGAAGTAGAGGAAGGGTCTTCCCCTCCTCCCTGCGCTCAAACTGCCTCAGAGCCTACCAACCTTCCTTCTCCAGGCCAGCAGTTGCCTCCAACTGCCAAACTGCCATCTTCCCCCCAGCAGGCCAATCACCTGGTCCATCCGCACATCCTGCTGGGGTGCTTCTGCCCAAACTGGGGGTGCACCACCACCACTGCTGCCAATCCCTACCGCCACTGCTGAATGTGGTGGGTCTAGCTCGCGCCCAAGCGCTTCTGGGGCCACCCACGAGAATTTCAGCAGGGTCATCACCCTAGTTCGACAGCTCATAAGTAACCGGGAGCTCGTCGAGTGGAATGGTGATGAGGTTGACATGCACCTGGCAAGGCAGGTGGTGCTCTCTCTAGAGTTCTCCACCCAGCATCGCAAACAAATAGCCCTGGAGAAGATGGTGAAGGAGCTTGAGCACGACAAAGAGTCACTGCGAAGTGACTTCGAGGCTGCTCAAGGGTCCGTTGAACTGATGCGGGGCATGGTGGAGAAGGCTAGGAGGGAATGCCTAGCGCAGGTCCAAGAGACCATCAAGACGGAGATCTTGATGGGGCGGATGGTGAGCTCTTTGGACTGCGAGGTGGTGGAGCTTAAGGCCGAGACTTCCTCCCTGCGCCAACAGAACACTCAGCTATTGGGGGAGCTCGAGTCCACCAAAGAAGCAGCTGCTGCTGGGGAGAAGAGACTTGAGGAGGTGGTGGGCAAACTGTCTGAAACTACCTCCTCCCTTGCTGCCGTCACCACTGAGAGAGATGCTGCGGAGGCTTCAAAGCAAGAACTGGAGGTGGAGAAGGCTGATTTGATGAACGTGGGTGCTGATGCCCTTACAGATGGATTAGAGCTAGCACTCGAGCAAATCAGATGCGTTCTCCCAGACCTGGACCTCTCGCAGTTCAGCATCTACCATGAAGTGGTGGATGGAAAGCTCATCCCCCCTGCCCCTTAAACCCTTCTCCTCTCTGTAAATTTAGCTTCTGCACAGTTTTTCTTTGCACTTTGGAATTGTATAAGACTTGGCTATGAATGTAATATCTCAATGCTTCTTTTCTTGCATAAGTTTTTCTTTTGCATTTTTCTTGAGCTTCGCTTTTCTTTATTCACGCGACTAACTGTTAACTAACTTAGGTTCAGCGCGATCTTGGGCTTTACCTTTCCTTTCGCACATGACTAAGTGTTAACCAGCTTAGGCTTAGCGCGATCTTGAGCTTTGTCTTTCACTTTGCGCGCGACTAGCCAATTACTGACGACTCATCAGTGATCGTTCTTTAGTCTTTACTTAGCTTTCTCTGTCGCTCTAGCGCTAAGTGCATAGAGGACTTTGACATCGATCGCTCAAGGTGATGCCTCGTCTTGGGGAAAGAAAAGTGTTTCTCGCTAACCCCTCTTATTTTCCCCAAGGTCATCACCCTTTGGCGGGTTGAGTCGCTCATTCCCTGCCTCACTCCTGGGGTGAGAAGGGTTTCGGACTAAGAGTCTTACTGGGCCAATATTGGTGTATGCCAAGTGGGTAAGGACGTTTTGTCAAAACCTTTCCTTTCCCTCCCTTGGTCTTACTAGCACCCCTGGCTTTTCAAACCTTTAACTGCTTGCGCTCACACCTGGGGTGAGGAAGACTTAGATCGGTGCCTGTACTCGCGCCTAGGGCAAGTAGGGCCCAACCAATCACCTGCACTTGCACCTGGGGCAAGGAGGATTTCAACTTTAATACTTGAGCACACTGGATATGCTGGAAATTTTTCCTTAATTGGGTGGCCTCGTTAAAAACCCTCCTTAGGGAAAAGAGTGCCCCTTGTCTGTTCAACTGTTTCCACCATATACAAAGCATGTATCTTTTAGCGCGAGAACGCCATTACTGTACAACTTTAACTGAAATAAAATTTTAAATGGGTGGCGTTCCACGTTCTGGGGATTGCTCCTCCTTCCAAAGTCTCTAGGCGATAGGCTCCGTTCTCCAATGTCTCCACCACTCTGTACGGGCCTGTCCACTTTGGGGATAACTTGTTCTGCATGTCATTCTGATTGCGCCTTTCTCATCACCAGATCACCTTCCTGGAAGCGCCTCGGCCTCACTTTAGAGTTGTGCCTCCGCTCTACTCTTCTCTTCACAGCTTCAACACTGACTCTGGCCTCTTCTCGCACTTCGTCTAGCAAATCCAGATTTACCTTACGCTCTTCGTTGGACTCTTCAACAACGAAGTTCAGGAATCTGGGGGAGCTCTCCTGTATCTCTACAGGAATCATGGCGTCTGTCCCATAGACAAGGCTGAAGGGTGTCTCATGGGTGCTGGACTGTGGGTGGTGTGATAAGACCATACAATTCTGGGGACCTCCTCTTCCCAGCCTCCTTTGGCCTTGTCTAGTCTTCGCTTCAGCCCCCTGAGCAGCACTCGGTTTGCTGACTCCACCTGCCAATTGGTTTGCGGGTGCTCCACTGATGCGAAGACCTGTTGTATCTTTAACACTTCACACATCTTCCTCAGCTGATGACTTGTGAACTGGGTGCCATTGTCGGAAACCAGCCTCTTGGGTATTCCGAAGCGGCAGACAATGTTCTTCCAGACGAAATGTTCAACTTTCTGTGCGGTGATGTGTGCGACTGGCTCTGCCTCCACCCACTTGGTGAAATACTCGATGGCCACGATGAGGAACTTCATCTGCCTTGTCGCCAGGGGAAAGGGTCCTAAGATGTCAATCCCCCATGTATGGAATGGCCACGGGCTATAGATGGACCTCAACTCCTCAGGGGGTGCCTTGTGCCAGTCTGCATGCAGTTGACACTGTTTGCATCGCTGAGCAAACCTTATGCAATCTTCCTTCAGCTTTGGCCAGTAGTACCCCGCGCGGAGTACTCTACTTGCCAAGCGCGACCACCTACGTGGCTTCCGCACACCCCCTCGTGCAGCTCAACATGAGTCTGGTGCATTGCTCGCCGTGTACACAGATCTGCACAGGGTGAGAAAATCCAAATCTAAATAGGCTTCCATCTATAAGAGTAAACTTACTTGAACCCCTTTTTATTCTTTTTGCTTCTGCCAGATCGAGCGGGAGTACACCATCTTCTAAGTATAGCTGGTATGGCGTCATCCAGGTGTCGGGTTCCTTCTCCGCATGGACCTCCATCAACACATCGGTCTTTGAGGGTCGCGATCTCACCCTCGGTGCTCTTAGCGTTTCTTGGGTCAACGACCGATGACCGATCGTTAGGCGCTCCATTGACTTGTATACATGAAGCACCTGGTTGTCTGATACGAACGCGCGCGGCACCTTCAGGGTCTCCTGAATGACAGTCCTCTGCTTCCCCCCTTGCCTGAGCTAGCCAGCTTGGCAAGCAGGTCTGCTCGGGCATTTTGCTCTCTTGGCACGTGCATTAACTCAAACTCGGTGAAGGACGTCTTCAGGAGCTGCACATACTCCAGGTAGGCTGCCATCTGGGGATCCTTTGCTTGGAACTCCCCCGTAACCTGCCCGGTGACCAGTAACGAATCGCTCTTGGCCAGCAGATTTCTTGCTCCCATTTCTCTTGCTAGCAACATTCCTGCGATCAGGGCCTCATACTCCGCCTGATTGTTGCTAGCTTTGAAGGCAAAGCGGAGGGACTGCTCGATCAGTACCCCATTGGTCCTTCCAGGATGACTCCAGCGCCGCTTCCCTGCTGATTAGAGGAGCCATCCACCGATAACACCCATCGGAAATCTAGCCCTTCTGCAAGTGTCGCGATTGATGATAGCTCGACTACAAAGTCCGCGAACACCTGCCCCTTGATCGGTCCTTGGGGCTCGTACTAAATATCAAATTCTGACAATTCTACTGCCCATTTGACCATCCTGCCTGCTACATCAGGTTTCTTCAATACGTTCTGGATAGGCAGATCAGTCATTACCACCACTGTAAGCTGTGGAAGTAATGCCTGAGTCTTCTGGCTGAAAAACACCCACCGCCAGAGCAGCCTTCTCGAGGGCTTGGTACCTCGTTTCAGGGCCTTGCAGCACTTTACTCACGAAGTAAATAGGCCTCTGGGCCTGGCTCTGCTCTTGCACCAGGACCGAGCTGACTGCTCTCTCCGTCACAGCAAATATAGACGAAGAGGGATGCCTACCTGGGTTTCCGCAAGACTGGTGGGCTCGCCAGGTACCCTTTTAACTTGACGAAGGCCTCCTCGCACTCCTGTGTCCAGAGAAATCTGCTGTTGCGTTTGAGACACTGGAAGTATGGGTGGCCTCCCCCTCCAGCGGACATAAACCGGGACAAGCTGCCAAGCGACCGGTGAGCTGCTGCACCTCCTTCACCGTCGTTGGGCTCCTCATTGCCACGATCGCCGCACACTTCTCCGGGTTAGCTTCGATTCCCCGCTCTGTCAAGAGGAAACCCAAGAACTTCCCAGCCTCCACACCGAAAATGCATTTCTCAGGGTTGAGCTTCAGCCTGTACTTGGCAATGGTGGTGAATAGCTCTTCCAGATCAGCCATGATGCTTCTTCTCTTGGGACGTAACCACCATGTCGTCTACATAGGCGTGCACGTTCCTTCCCAGCATGGGCGAGAGCACCCTATCCATGAGCCGCTGGTAGGTAGCCCCTGCATTCTTTAACCCGAATGGCATGACCTTGTAGCAATAGCAAGACCGTTCCGTCATAAACGCAGTCTTGCATTCATCCATTGGGTGCATCCTGATCTGGTTATACCCCGAGAAAGCGTCCAAGAAGCTGAGTAGCTTTCCCCCCGATGCGCTATCGACTAGAGCGTCTATACTGGGTAAGGGGTAAGAATCCTTGGGACACGCCTTGTTGAGGTCAGTGAAGTCCACGCACATTCTCCACTTGTCGCTTGCCTTTTGAACCAGTACCACATTCGCTAGCCACTCGGGGTACTGGATTTCTCTGATTGCCCTGCGGCAAGGAGCTTCTTGCGCTTCGTCGTGGATCACCTTCCTCTTCTCC